>NC_084617.1:43467411-43584911 GCF_033978795.1 Nerophis ophidion
TTGCCCCCAGTTGCCATAAACTTGCTTCAAAGACGTGTAGTCTATCTACTCGTTCATATCTATGGCTGACAGTGTTCTGTCTCTACTGATTTATTCATCTACTTGCTGGTTTCCTTTTCTAAACTGTTTCCTCTCTGCTGTAACCTGGCTCCAGTGAGACTTTTGTTGAAATGTACGAAACATTGTTTTATAAATATTCCTGCCACGTCTCCATGGTTTGATTTCACACACACACTGTGCTGCTCGTGTAATGTCAATTTACACTTGCATGGCGGCTTGAAACATTCCTGCCAGAGTCTAAGCAGGCTGTTGAACATTCAAAGACGGACTTTGTACTTCTCAAAACTTAACAGTATGGACTAACGTTCCCTTTCATTGATCACAATTTACTTCCCTTGTCTTTTCCTTCTGTGGACGCATCGTCATCATTCTTGTGAGTTTCCTCTTTAGGTGTTTGTGCATCGGAGTTGTGCCTCCAAAATTAGAGTGAAGTTCTACAGATTGTATAGACCACTTTTGTCACCAGAGGACCTGAAATTATGCTCTAGGTCTTATTCTAGGACTTGTCTTCATCAACACTTGATTACAACTCACCTACCGCCACTATTTTTCTTGTCATAAGGGCGAGGGCACGGTCGTAGGAGGGGTATAAAATAACAGATTAGCTTGGGCTAGTGTTGACCAGGGCCGTGCTTTGGATCCCACACATATTGGGAGACAAGTACCCTGTACATACAAACGTACATACGCATATAAACACATATATGTACTGTACATATATACAGATGGGATTTTTATATCTTCCCGTTTAAATGACTTTTAAACATGCTTCACTACACACCGTTGTAGGATACAATAGCTAACCGCTATCAGCGAGCTAGCACTGCCTGAATGTAAACAAATGCCATGGGTAGATTTACACCTGACATCCACTGTAATGATAACAAGTATAAGAACGTATTTAGTCAATACTGCATCAATATGTTTTATCATCACAAAATCTTGTGTCTTTTTTTATTGTTTATGAGAACTTTGAATATGACCAATGTATGATCCTGTAACTACTTGGTATCGGGTCGGTACCTAAATTTGTGGTATCATCCACAACTAATGTAAAGTATCCAAACAACAGAAGAATAAGTGATTATTACATTTGAACAGAAGTGTAAATAGAACATGTTAAAACAGAAAATAACCAGATATTAACAGTAAATTAACAAGTAGATTAACGATCCATTTTAGACAGCTTGTCCCTCATATTTTTGACAAAATACAACGATAAATGACACAATATGGTACTGCATATGTCAGCAAACTAAATAGGAGCCTTTGTTGGCTTACTACTAAAAGACAAGTTGTCTAGTATGTTATTTCATGCCAAAAGTGTTCTTTGATTGCAATAAGAAAGATATGTTTAATGTATCATAGGATTTATGTTGACGTAAAGTCCATAATATTTTTTTTGTGGTCCCCTTTATTTTGAAAAGTATCTAAGTATACACGTTGGTACCGGTATCAAGACCACTCTTTTTATTTAAATGCATTCTAACTCCTAAATAAACGCTAGCAAAACTCAGCTCACAATGAGCCAATAAAAGTCACTCTCTTCCACCTATAAATCGCTCTAAAAACATCCAAAAGCCTATATCATAGTTTCATATACAACCTGTAAGTATGGAATATAGTAACATACACATTAATAATAACATGTAAATATTACATATTTTGCGTATTTTAACCATACGGCAGGGTATTCATTTCAGACTCATCACTACGTTCACTTTTCCCTTTAATAACAAAAGCTATTCATGACGATACATTTTGTGACAACAAAGATGAATTTGAGATAAACGATGATACACAATCTTATATTTTTGAGTCTGAGTACTAAACAGTTACAAGTTTTAGAAGCTGTGTGCTTAACTGATTCAGCTTTCGTGAAATACTAAGCATCAAGTATTGCTAAGTGCTAAACAAGAAATACAAACAGGAACTTAATAAAACAATTACTTACTGTACAATGTCTGCTCTCACTGGAATGCCGACTGATGGGATGTTTATATCTTCCCGTTTAGATGACAAATTATTGATAAACCTCAAGTTTTTAAAAAAAAAACGGGGTGTGGCAAACGAGTGTCTTTTTATGTCTATCTCGCCGTCACCAAGTCCACCCATCCATTTTCTACCGCTTATTTCCTTTAGGGTCGCGGGGGGCGCTGGTGCCTATGTCAGCTACAATCGGGCGGAAGGCGGGGTACTCCCTGGACAAGTCGCCACCTCATCGCAAGGCCAACACAGATAGACAGACAACATTCACACTCACATTCACACACTAGGGCCAATTTAGTGTTGCCGATCAACCTATCCCCACGTGCATGTCTTTTGAAGTGGGAGGAAGCCGGAGTACACAGCGGGAACCCACGCATTCACGGGGAGGACATGCAAACTCCACACAGAAAGATTCCGCGTCCTGGGATTGAACCCAGGACTACTCAGCACCTTCGTATTGTGAGGCAGACGCACTAACCCCTCTGCAACCGTGAAGCCTGCCGTCACCAAGTATTAGTTGAATTTCAAATTTGAGCAACTTTTCAGGTTTATGGCCACATCCTTCTACTATTCAGGTGAGAGGCAAGATTTATAATCTAGAATTAACTTTCACCAATTTAGATTAGATGCAGCAGCTCACCACCTCAATCTGTCAATACAGCAGCATTAGCTAGTTAGCTCTCTGTGATCATGGCACCGCTAAAAAAACGTTGGTCTGCGTTAGTTTGTAACAATATCGCTAAAACTTGGTCTATATTTATATCTCATATCATGAGATATAAATGGAGTAATTTTTGGATGTTTTTTTAGAGGACGTTTTTGGCAGAAGAGAATTCTCCCATTAGCTGCATTGTTAGCCTCCTTGTACTTGCCGTATTTTACAACTTAGAATGCATTAAAACATTTAACATATGGGTTACATAAAGATTGTGAATGATAAGCACAATTCCAAAAATGTGCAGATCTCCTTTAATTCAATCCATTAAGCTGTTGTCATGAGCAGATTTTTACCCTGACAATATTCATAATTGATGGATTTCCGACGCTATCAGCATGTGGTTTGTCATCCATATTCATTATGGTTTTATCCTCAAAATGGAGTCTTGTCACCTGCACAAATGCCATTTAAAAATGCCAATTAAAAATATTTGTATTTGGCTGAGACTTAGTATGTTTTACTAAATGCGGTAACATGCTCATTGTGATATTTTTTACCTTTTCTGTTCAAGAGTAATTACAAAGAAGAGACTTGAACTTGTACAGTAACTCATTTCTAATGAATAAAACAATGAGATATTCATTTCCTCTCGAGTATGAAAGGTATTTTTAGTCCCGTGGAAATGTAATTACTCCTTCATAAATTATCAGTTAATAATGCAAGACCACTTGTCTGTGCTGTGCTGACCTGGGCAGATTTTGCTCATGAATGACTGACTTGAAATTGAAGAAGTGAAATAAATCATTGTTGGAATTAAATATCAACATGCACTCAGGCACTTTTCATGAGCCTTGACCAAGAGATGTTACAGTTTCTGACAGTAAGAAGAGTTTGTCCTTCTGTCCAGCACACATAAGAAGTATATTGCCTTTCTCTCTTCAAAGTAGTCATTTCCATTTACCATGAATTGATTTACGTGAACCCCGACTTAAACAAGTTGAAAAACTTATTCGGGTGTTACCATTTAGTGGTCAATTGTTTGGAATATGTACTGTACTGTGCAATGTACTAATAAAAGTCTCAATTAATTGATAATGTTGTTTTCCTTTCATCGTCTATTCTTTGCTTCCGATGGATTTTTCTTTTTTTTTATCACAGATTGTGATTTTTAGTGTGGTATAACTGCCCTTGACAAAGGCTGCCCTTTGTCACCGATTCTGTTCATAACTTCTGGTTTGGTGGCTACAGGATTAGTTCTCTGCTTTTTGCAGATGATGTGGTCCTGATGGCTTCATCTGACCAGGATCTTCACGTCTCAGTGGATTGGTTCACAGCCAAATGTGAAGCGACAGGGATGGGAATCAGCACCTCCAAGTCAAAGTCAATGGTTCTCGCCCGGAAAAGGGTGGAGTGCCATCTCCGAGTTGGGGAAGAGATCTTGCCCCTAGTGGAGGAGTTCAAGTACCTTGGAGTCTTGTTCACGAGTGAGGGAAAACTGGATCGTGAGATCGACCGGCAGATCGGTGCGGCGTGTTCAGTAATGTGGATGCTGTATCGGTCCGTTGTGGTGAAGAAGGAGCTGAGCCGTAAGGCATAGCTATTAATTTACCGGTCGATCTATCGTCATGAGCTTTGGGTTATGACCGAAAGGACATGGTCACGGGTACAAGCGGCCAAAATGAGTTTCGTCCGCCGGTTGGCGGGGATCTCCCTCAGAGATAGGGTGAGAAGCTATCTAATCCGGGAGGAGGTCAAAGTAAAGCCGCTGCGCTTCCACATTAAGAGGAGCCAGATGAGGTAGTTCAGGCATCTGGTCAGAATGCCACCTGAACGCCTCCGTAGGGAGGTGTTTAGTGCACGTCCGACCGGTAGGAGGTTACGGGGAAGACCCAGGACACGTTGGGCAGACTATGTCTCCTGGCTGGCTAGGAACGCCTCAGGATCCCCTGGGAGGAGCTGGACGAAGTGGCTGGGGAGAGGGAATTCCGGCTTTTTCTGCTTAGGCTGCTGCCCCCGTGACCCGACGTCAGATAAGCGGAATAAGATGGATGGCTGCATGAATAGTCTGTGATTTCAAAGAGCTGTGATCTTATTGTTGCTTCTCTTCAGGTATTCAGAATACTTTTTCTTTAAGTGTCAAACTGCTGCCAGGGTGAAAGTGAACATTTATCATGAATGCTACAAGGGACATTTGGCCACGCTTGAGGCAAATGTACCTGCAAATTTCAAGTCATCTACCATTTTTTTCCCAACACATTTTTCGGTGTTATGGTGCCTGATTTCAGTTGCTTTTCAGCAGATGGAGTTGTGAAATGCAAGGTTTATTCAACTCAATTCTTGTGGGGGCCACATATTTCACTGTTATTAGTCCCTATTTTTCTTTCTTTTAAACGTTTGTTTATTGGATTTTTGGATACAGTCCAGAAATACAATTAAACACATGTTAAATGTTCTATTATTGTTCTTTTTCTTTGATCAATGACACATTTCTGAAGAAAATAGCCCTGTTATACAGAATACAAGTGGTGGACACCGGACTTTAAGAGGGTCAGGGGTCAATACAAGGATCCTCCAGTGTGTTTACAGTTGTCCGACATTCTCTAAACATCAGGAGCACTCCTGTGTTTTTAGAAATTTGCTGCAAATATTTTTGTCTCCCTAGTTTTGAACTGAACCCGGTATGGTGTCGTTCCCTGGCCGGATTTGGCTTACACTGCAACTAACAATTATTTTGATAGTCGATTAGTCAACAATCATCTCAACGATTAGTCCAGGGGTAGGGAACCTATGGCTCTCGAGCCAGACGTGGCTCTTTTGACAACTGCATCCAGCTCTCAGATAAATCTTTTCCGACATTGCTTAACACGATAAGTAATAAATAATTATGCTGGTAATCAGTGTTAAAAATAACGTTTAATATATAAAACATTCTCATGCAATTTAATCCATCCATCCGTTTGCTACCGCACCTGTTGTAGGAGTCGCATTAATGGTAAGAAGCATTTTCTTTATTATTGGTTAGCTTCAGAATAACAATGTTATTAGAAAGAATAAGAGACTTATTATACTATAAAATGTTGGTCTTACTTAAAAAAATGCTCTCATTTAGTTGTATCCATCCATCCATTTCTACCGCTTATTCCCTTTTGGGGTGGCGGGGGGCGCTGGCGCCTATCTCAGCTACAATCGGGCGGAAGGCGGGGTACACCCTGAACAAGTCGCCACCTCATCGCAGGGCCAACACAGATAGACATTCGGTGTTAAAAATATATAATATGGCTCTCATGACTCTTTTGGCCAAAAAGGTTCCCGACCCCTGAATTAGTCGATTAGTCGGATAATCAAGCGTACACATATTTATTGGCTCTAATTTTACCAACCGCTTCTAAATACAACTTAAGTTAGTTTAGGCGTGTGCTTACTTAAAACAATGATGACCTATTCATTCATAAATGTGTATTTTTACTGTAACTGTGCTGCTCATTTAGCTGTTACAAAAAATAAAATGATTAATAAAATGTTAAAAAGAAAGGAAAGGCAAAACTGCTAAAAGAAAAAAAAAAACTAAACAAAACCCCAAAAAACTAACTTTGTGTATGTAATTAAAAAAAAAAAAAGGTTAAACAGCGCCCCCGAAAGGGACAAGCGGTAGAAAATGGATGGATGGATAAAATAGCAACAATAAAAACAAACAGCAAAACACAAAATCTAACTTCCTCAAAAAGATAAGGCATTTAGTGGTGCTTAATTCATATTGATGAACTCTTGGCAGTTTCAGTACTCTAGTAGACTCAATGTGTAGAATGATATCTTTGATTAATTATTAAAATGTTGGCTATGTTTAATTTTATGATACCTCTGTGTGTGTGTGTGTGTGTGTGTGTGTGTGTGTGTGTGTGTGTGTCTAGCGGCAAACAGCTGTCTCGTCAGCTGATCGCAAACCCCATTTAATAAAATTATATTTTATGGTAAAGCACATCTGCACCCCTATTCATCTAGGCTAGGGGTCTGCAACCTGCGGCTCTTTAGTGCCTCCTGAGTGGCTCCCTGGAGCTTTTCAAAAATGTATGAAATAGAAAAAGATAGGGGGAAAAAATATTTTTGTTTTAATAGGGTTTCTCTAGTAGGACAATCCCACTATTTTTATTAAACATGCTTTTCTGATGAGAGTATTTGGCGAGTGCAGTTTTGGCCTACTAAGTTTGCCAGTCCTTGAACTCACCGGAGTTTGTTTACATGTACAATTTTCTTGTTTTATGCCACTCTTTCTTTGTCTCATTTTGTTCACCAAACTATTTATGCTGTGTGTGAATGCACAAATATGAGCTTTGTTGATGTTATTGACTTGTGTGGAGTGCATGACTTCAAGCGAATCAATGCTAACATGCTATTTAGGATAGCTTTATGTACATATTGCATCATTATGCCTCACTTGTATATATATATATATTCGAGCTCATTTAATTTCCTATGTCCTCTGTCTATTTAATCTATATCTGCATTTCTGTTTACATATTATCTGTATGTCATATTGGCTACATGTCTAATAGTTGTTTGTGTGCCATGGTGTTCCAGACCAGCGCAAATCCATTCAAAGAAGACAGCCCGCCATTTTCTTTGACTTGGACCTTTGGCCATTCTAAGCCAGTAATATCTAAACATTATCTCATCCTCTAAGAAGCCTCTGTTTTACAAATATTTTCCAATTTTATAAAAATGGGTAGAATAAATATTATATTTCAACATTTCTGTCAACGAAGATTTGTGTCAGCCTGCGACACAGTCATTTTGATAGTAGGCTAACATAGCTAATATAGACACTTACGCCATGTGTTGCCTTTAGTATAACACTGAAACACGGCTTTTCACTTTTTGCGGCTCCAGACAGATTTTTTTTTTTTGTATTTTTGGTCCAATATAGCTCTTTCAACATTTTGGGTTGCCGACCCCTGACCCTAGGCAACCCCAGGTATGCTGAATATACAAACCCCGTTTCCATATGAGTTGGGAAATTGTGTTAGATGTAAATAATAACAGAATACAATGATTTGAAAATCCTTTTCAACCCATATTCAATTGAATGCACTTCAAAGACAAGTTAGTTGTTGTTCAAACTTATAAACTTTATTTTTTTTGCAAATAATAATTAACTTAAAATTTCATGGCTGCAACACATGCCAAAGTAGTTGGGAAAGGACATGTTCACAACTGTGTTACATCACCTTTTCTTTTAACAACACTCAATAAACGTTTGAGATCTGAGGAAACTAATTGTTGAAGCTTTGAAAGTGGAATTCTTTCCCATTCTTGTTTTATGTAGGGCTTCAGTCGTTCAACAGCCTGGGGTCTCCCCTGTCGTATTTTAAGCTTTATAATGCGCCACACATTTTCGATGGTAGACAGGTCTGGACTGCAGGCGGGCCAAGAAAGTACCCGCTCTCTTTTTTTTTACGAAGCCACTCTGTTGTAACACTTGTCTTGCTGAAATAAGCAGGGGCGTCAATGATAACGTTGCTTGGATGACAACATATGTTGCTCCAAAACCTGTATGGAACTTTCGGCATTAATGGTGTCTTCACAGATGTGTAAGTTACCCATGCCTTGGGTATTAATACACCCCCATTCCATCACAGATGCTAGCTTTTGAACTTTGCGCCTATAACAATCCGAATGGTTATTTTCATCTTTGTTCTGGAGGATACCACGTCGTCTGTTTCCAAACATAATTTGAAATGTGGACTCGTCAGACCACAGAACACCTTTCCACTTTGCATCAGTCCATCTTAGGTGAGCTCGGGCCCAGCCAAGCCGGCGGCATTTTAGGATATTGTTGATAAATGGGTTTGGCTTTGGATAGTAGAGTTTTAACTTGCACTTACAGATGTAGCGACCAACTGTAGTTACTGACAGTGGTTTTATGAAGCGTTCCTGAGCCCATGTGGTGATATCCTTTACACACTGATGTCGGTTTTTGATGCAGTACCGCCTGAGAGATCAAAAGTCCGTAATATCATCGCTTACGTGCAGTGATTTCTCCAGATTCTCTGAACTTTTTGATGATTTTACAGACCGCAGATGGTAAAATCAGGAGGGTGAAATTGCTCAATTTAAAGTGTTGGATTTAAGATGGTAAAATCCCTAAATTCCTTGCAATATCTCGTTGAGAAATGTTGTTTTAAAACTGTTTGACAATTTGCTTACAAAGTGGTGACCCTCACCCCATCCTTTCTTGTGAATTACTTAGCATTTCATGAAAACTGCTTTTATACCCAATCATGGCACCTACCTGCTAAAAGCTCCTTAAAGACTGCCAAAAGCTCCTTAAAGACTGAAGGCTGCTAAAAAGACTAAAAAGGAAAAATAAGCTGTTTCATTGTTTGAAGAAACTGTTGAAAATAGAAGGGAAAAAAATAACAACGGTCTGGTCTTTTGAGTGAAATCCAGAATCCATAATCAGCATTGGTACATCCTTTCAAGTGTGGGATAAGCAAAGTGAAAAAAGAGCAAAACACTTGGCAGTGTGTGTGTGCATGCGCGAGTGCGTGTGCGTTTCAGGCGTGTGAGTTCAGTAGACAAAAATATTGTGTTAATTGTCTAAACCTGGAAAACACAGCCAATGTTTAAGGAGATTGAAGACACAAACAATCTTTGAAGCTTCCCAAGTTTCCTCTCTTTGATACACATTATACATCCATCCATCCATCTTCTTCCGCTTATCCGAGGTCGGGTCGCGGGGGCAACAGCCTAAGCAGGGAAACCCAGACTTCCCTCTCCCCAGCCACTTCGTCTAGCTCTTCCCGGGGGATCCCGGGGCGTTCCCAGGCCAGCCGGGAGCCATAGTCTTCCCAACGTGTCCTGGGTCTTCCCCGTGGCCTCCTACCGGCTGGACGTGCCCTAAACACCTCCCTAGGGAGGCGTTCGGGTGGCATCCTGACCAGATGCCCGAACCACCTCATCTGGCTCCTCTCGATGTGAAGGAGCAGCGGCTTTACTTTGAGCTCCTCCTGGATGGCAGAGCGTCTCACCCTATTTCTAAGGGAGAGCCCCGCCACAGGGCGGAGGAAACTAATTTCGGCCGCTTGTACCCGTGATCTTATCCTTTCCGTCATGACCCAAAGCTCATGACCATAGGTGAGGATGGGAACGTAGATCGACCGGTAAATTGAGAGGTTTGCCTTCCGGCTCAGCTCCTTCTTCACCACAACGGATCGGTAAAACGTCCGCATTACTGAAGACGCCGCATCGATCCGCTCTTCCCCCACTCGTGAACAAGACTCCTAGGTACTTGAACTCCTCCACTTGGGGCAGGGTCTCCTCCCCAACCCGGAGATGGCATTCCACCCTTTTCCGGGCGAGAACCATGGACTCGGACTTGGAGGTGCTGATTCTCATTCCGGTCGCTTCACACTCAACTGCGAACTGATCCAGTGAGAGCTGAAGATCCCGGTCAGATGAAGCCATCAGGACCACATCATCTGCAAAAAGCAGAGACCTAATCCTGCGGTCACCAAACCGGAACCCCTTAACACCTTGACTGCGCCTAGAAATTCTGTCCATAACAGTTATGAACAGAATCGGTGACAAAGGACAGCCTTGGCGGAGTCCAACCCTCACTGGAAATGTGTTCGACTTACTGCCGGCAATGCGGACCAAGCTCTGGCACTGATCGTACAGGGAGCGGACCGCCACAATAAGACAGTCCTATACCCCATACTCTCTGAGCACTCCCCACAGGACTTCCCAAGGGACACGGTCCAATGCCTTCTCCAAGTCCACAAAGCACATGTAGACTGGTTGGGCAAACTCCCATGCACCCTCAAGAACCCTGCCGAGAGTATAGAGCTGGTCCACAGTTCCACGACCAGGACAAAAACCACACTGTTCCTCCTGAATCCGAGGTTCGACTATCTGGCGTAGCGTCCTCTCCAGTACACCTGAATAAACCTTACCAGGAAGGCTGAGGAGTGGGATCCCACGATAGTTGGAACACACCCTCCGGTCCCCCTTCTTAAAGAGAGGAACCACCACCCCGTTCTGCCAATCCAGAGGTACCGCCCCCGATGTCCACGCGATACTGCAGAGTCTTGTCAACCAAGACAGCCCCACAGCATCCAGAGCCTTAAGGAACTCCGGGCGGATCTCATCCACCCCTGGGGCTTTGCCACCGAGGAGCTTTTTAACTACCTCAGCAACCTCAGCCCCAGAAATAGGAGAGTCCACCACAGATTCCCCAGGCACTGCTTCCTCATAGGAAGACGTGTTGGTGGGATTGA
Source organism: Nerophis ophidion (assembly GCF_033978795.1). Taxonomy (NCBI): domain Eukaryota; kingdom Metazoa; phylum Chordata; class Actinopteri; order Syngnathiformes; family Syngnathidae; genus Nerophis; species Nerophis ophidion. The sequence continues at coordinate 43,478,392 of NC_084617.1, forward strand.
GGAGGTCTTCGAAGTATTCCTTCCACCTATCCACAACATCCGCAGTTGAGGTCAGCAGAACACCATCCGCACCATACACGGTGTTGCTAGTGCACTGCTTCCCGTTCCTGAGGCGGCGGACGGTGGTCCAGAATCGCTTCGAAGCCGTCCGGAAGTCGTTTTCCATGGCTTCCCCGAACTTTTCCCTGTCCACTGCCTCCGGAGTCCTATGAGCCAAAAGGACCCGATAGGACCCCTAGGGTACGTGTCATCCAATGTTTCTGATCTGGACCCAATCACCCCAAACATCCTTCTCATGGGGCGGCGAGATTCTGCACTGCTTGCGGCGCTTACGTCCCAGCTCTCATGGGGCGGCGGAGATGGCGCCATTGTCAAACACTTGTTGATCAGTTTTGGATCCACTTCATCCGCAGCTATCTACCCACTTTGCAGACCAGGTCAAAATGGCAGAGGCCTTCGGAAAATTTAACCATCAACACTGTAGTTCTGATGGTGGACCCTTCACTTCCAAGAGCACAGTGGCCCATCGGCAGAGTGGTTAAGACCATTCCGAGTCAAGATGGACAGGTCAGGGCTGCTGAGGTAATGGTCAAGAGAAAAGTCTACACCAGACCCGTAGCTCGCTTAATCCCACTTCCAAGTTTAGAGGATGACAGTAAGGACACTTGAAGAATTCCGGTAATTACACATTTGTTGTAAAAATGTGGGGGAGGCTTTTAAGAATACTCCATGTTATCTAGGTTTCAGATACTTTATTTTGAAGTATTTTTGACAGTGTCACTTCCGCTTACTTCCTTTAGGTGTCTCTTCCGTTTCTCGTTTGACGTGTGTTGATGTGTGGTAACTTGTTTTCTCTGCTATGTTTAATCGGTGCTCTAGTCTTTGACAATGTGAGTATGTTAATAATTATATAAGACTAATTTAGTTTATTAATAGACATCACTGTGTTTGTGTAACATTTCCTGGTGTTTTATTTATATTATTAGTGCTGTGTTGTCAGAATGCTACGAGCTAACATCTCCCTGTTTAGGATAGCATTGCTGCTGCTAATGTGGCTAGCTCACGTGCCATTGTGAAAATGCAATATATTATAACTCTAGTACTTTACTTAGAGCATATCTATAGGCATAATATATATATTGTTGTTTAGTTAAATGACATAAATGTTGATGGGCGTTTGTTTGTGGTTTACAGATACTAACTGAACCTACTGTAATATAAACCAATATGCACCATTAAAGTTGGAAGAGTCCAAATGATGACCGTGTGTTCTCTGACCGGAACCCCAACGTGGTCAATAGCCAAAAAAAAAAACAGTCGCAGAGTTTGATACTCAACACCGCTCTTCATTTCTTTCTTTACATTAACATGGATGGAAAACGGCTATATTATACCTTTGTCAATAAAAAGTGATTTACAAAAAAAAAACCACATATCCCACTTGTAATCACATTGTGAATGCATCACATGTTCATGTTTATTGTTTTGGTTCCTTTTTTAGGGCATTGCAAATTGACGCTGCTATAAAAAGTACTTGAATTGATGTCGACAAAGATTACCTGCCTAACTTTGGCTAAAATGATAGTTAAAAGTATTTTTCACATAGTTTCGTCTCATATTGTTAGCTAGCTGGCAAGGTATAAGCTAACACTCATACCGAGGCTGAGATGCATCCTCCCTCCAGACATATCACGGATGTACTGCCATAAAAACCTTGTTTTATGGCAGTAGTTTTTAACAAGAATAACAGGAAATGTTCTCACACTTTTCATGTTATCACTGGCCGTGTTTTTGCGAGTGGCGATGTGGACCCACTTCCGCCCGGTAAAACACGAGTGATGTCGTTGTCGACAAATATAGGTGTCGGCGCTAAATTTTTTTTTGTCGACTAATAATTGCACCCCTATGACACAGTGCAACACTTTTGCAAGTAATAATACTCAGAGGTGGGTAGTAATCCGTTACATTTACTCCTGTACACGTACTTTAGTAAGTTTGTTTGATACATTTTACTTATCGAACTAGTTTGGATACAACTAGACATGGGAACCGTTCACATTTGAATCCTTACGGTACCAATTCCCGGTATCTGGAAATAGATACTGGTGCTCAATGGTACCAATTGTTGGTACTTTTGTGCGTGTTCAAATGTGTTAGTAAATGTTGACTGTTTGATACAAATCTGTTTCATTCGCAAGTAAAGTACTGTTATATATAGTAGGCTTTGCATTCATACGTATGTTGCCTCAACCAGGTGGTAGTCTTTGCCATTAAGTTGAATGTGCCAATAGTTTTTTTTGTCAAACTTTACAAAGTGTTTATACTTTAAGTTTGACACCTATTACACACTAGCTGTTTGATTATAACATGTATCTTAGTTGTAGCTTGGAGGTGTTGAACTTGCCATGTAAAATTGCTAATGCTAATCCTTGCCATGTCTATATCAAATCCAATGTAGCATTGAGCTAAAACATTTTGAAAACAGACTTTGGTCAGTGCCTATAAAAATTACATCCCTAGATGCAACATTCTTTTTAATTTAATAATTTTGTGAAAAATAATTGGTACTTTAGTCCATTATGTTGAGTTTACTTTCAGTTGCTACCTTTGTTTGTATCCCCGTTATATTTATTCATAATCTATGACTTATTGCTTGTAAAGACATTACCTTCTTAGAGAGACTTCTTCCAGCGGGCACAATCACGTCACCAATTGGCACTTCTCGCAAATCAAAGGCAGCTTGGAAGTCACATGACCATGATCCAATAACAGACGACACAAAAAAGACAGAAAGTTGAGGAGTGCTCATCAAACGCTTATTTGGAACACCCCAGAGGTGAACAGGCTAATTGGGAACAGGCGGGTGCCATGATTGGGTATAAAAGCAGCTTACATGAAATGCTCAGTCATTCACAAACAAGGATGGAGCGAGGGTCACCACTTTGTGAACAAATACGTGAGCAAATTGTCAAACAGTTTAAGAACAACATTTCTCAACAAGATATTGCGAGGAATTTAGGGATTTCTCCATCTACAGTCCGTAATATCATCAAAAGGTACAGAGAATCTGGACAAAACACTGCACGTAAGTGGCAAGGCCATGACCTTGGATCCCTCAGGCGGTACTACATCAAAAAGCAACATCAGTGTGTAAAGGATATCACCACATGGGCTCAGGGACACTTTAGAAAACTTCTGTCAGTAACTACAGTTTGTCGCTACATCTTTAAGTGCAAGTTAAAACTCTACTATGCAAAGCCAAAACCATTTATCAACAACACCCAGAAACACAGCCGGCTTCGCTAAGCCCGAACTCATGTAAGATGGACTGATGCAAAGTGGAAAAGTGTTCTGTGGTCTGACGAGTTCATATTTCAAATTGTTTTTGGAAACTTTGGACATTGTGTCCTCTGGACCAAAGAGAAAAAGAACCACCAGGATTATAGGCGCAAAGTGGAAAAGCCAGCATATATAATGGTACGGGGTGTATTAGTGCCCAGGGAATAGGTAACTTGCATATCTGTGAAGGCACAATTAATGCTGGAAGGTACATCCAGGTACATCCAAGCAACGTTATCATGGATGCCCCATCTTATTTTAGCAAGACAATGCCAAGCCACTTGTTACAACAGCGTGGCTTCAGAGTAAATGAGTGCAGGTACTAGGGGTGTAACGGTACAGAAAAATTTCGGTTCGGTACGTACCTCGGTTCAGAGGTCACGGTTCGGTTCATTTTCTGTACAGTAAGAAAAAAACTAAATATATATTTTTTGATTATTTATTTAACAAATTTGCTAATTCTTCCACCAAAAATATTTTGATGTGAAGTAATCAGAAACTCGGATAGGTCAATAATTCATAATAACATTGATTTTGATTCAATATTATGTTTTGAGCAATGACAGTTTGAAAAAAAAAAAAAAGCTTTGTTATTAGACAACGTTGCAACTTTTTCTAAATTACATTTAGCTTTTAAGCTTTTTTATTTCACTTTTGTTTATGTTTTTGTTTTTTTTTAATAGTAATTTTAGAATGTGCCATGGGCCTTTTACACATTAGGTGTGTGCCGCAAATGGCCTCCGGGGCACACTTTTGACACCCCTGCTATGGATATTAAAAAATTAAATCAGAGCTTGGCGACACCTGCATGTTTATCATAACTCTTTTTCTCTTTCTGTGTCTGTCCCTCCCTCACGAATGCAGCTGTGTACACAAATTGTCTTGTTTTGAACCCCTTCTTAACCTTGAACCTACATTGAAAATACATGCAACCCTAACTTAAAATGCCGGACATTTGAAGCATTTAAGAAACTCTACCCGGACAGCCTCGCAAAAGAGGACATGTCCGGTGAAAAGAGGAGGGAGGTATGGTCAGTCTATCTTAGCCCAGTCGTTGCTAGCATGCCGTGTGTTGTTAATTTTTTGATTGATTGAAACTTTTATTAGTAGATTGCACAGTACAGTACATATTCCGTACAATTGACCACTAAATGCTAACACCCCAATAAGTTTTTCAACCTGCTTTAAGTTGGGGTCCACGTAAATCAATTCATGGTGCCTCGTAGGGGTGTAACGGATTAAAAAACTCACGGATTGGATCATTTTTTTCGGATCAGCAAAAAAAAAAAAAAAAAAGACAAGACAAATAAACAGAAGTTCTGCCGTTTTGTTTTGTAACACTTTTAAATTATTAAATAAAAATATTTAAAATCTTGTTCAAGTGCACAAGGCATAATATCTTCTTTTTAACATAAATAATGAAAAACAATGCCACATATAAAGGGATTTCTCCTTTCCTCCACTGCTTGTGTCAGTACCTGCACAAGGTGACTCTTGTAGAGGGGGCGTGTCTTCTCATCTCCCACTCTGCTGTGATGAAATGAGCACTTATGGTCAGATAGTTCCCCTGGACCTCCACCCTTGCACTTATGATCAGATAGTTCCCCTGGACCTCCACCCTTCTGTCGTGAGCGCAACAGATGACGCTCAGGATAGTTCGTCCACAACTTTTTCTTCTCTTGTTCATAAGAATCTGGCACAATCTTATCGTTGAAGTTGGTGCACGACAGGAAGTCGTAATGTGGCTGAAACACTTTGAGCATATGTTTAAAACCCTCGTTTTGCACAATTGAGTCTGCCGAATAAATGGCACGGGGCGTTCAAGTTCCTCCGTTACTCCGCTCGCCATTACCACGCTGTGCGAACAACTTTTCTTTTTTTTTTTTTTATAAATCAGACCGCGGATCACGTGTGTGCCGAACCGAAGATATTGATCCGAACGGAATACAGATCAATGTTGACCCGTTGCACCACTAGTGCCTCGGTGTGCATTGTTTACAAAACGTGCGCTACTTAATATGTCCGTGTCGTTCGGTATATCTCCGAACCGAACCGAAACCCCCATACCGGATCGGTTCAATACAAATACACGTACCGTTACACCCCTAGCGGGTACTAGACTAGCCTGCTTGTAGTCCAGACCTGTCTCCCATTGAAAATATGTGGCGCATTATGAAGCCTAAAATACCACAACGGAGACCCTGGACTGTTGAACAACTTAAGCTGTACATCAAGCAAGAATGGGAAAAAATTCCACCTGAAAAGCTTAAAAAATTGGTCTCTTCAGTTCCCAAACGTTTACTGAGTGTTGGTCAAAGGAAAGGCCATGTAACACAGTGGTAAAAATGCCCCTGTGACAACTTTTTTGCAATTTGTTGCTGCCATTAATGATTATTTACAACAACAAAAAAATTCTCAGCTCGAAAATTAAGTATCTTGTCTTTACAGTCTATTCAATTGAATATAAGATACAATACAAATTAGACAACGTGCCAAATTCACTGGTTTTGGGTTTTGTAAACATACTAAAAGTGAGATGACTGCTGGTGGACCCACTTTCAGTTTTATCAAGCTTCCACCTGCAACATCCCTCTCAGACTCCTCAGCTAGTGCACATTTATGGTGCCATTACGCTCACACTGTAAGACGCAGAGGTGCAGAAGCAGTGATGTGTTTGTAGAGAGAATATTGAACTGGTGTGACACCGACAGAGTGTAGATCTTTAGATTTGTGGCTTCCCTGTCTGTGTTTTTTCAACCATCTATCTTCATTCTGTTTGCCTCAAGGCCTGAGTACACATTTGTGCAAGGATGTCTTTTATACAGGGTGCACAGCGTCAAAAGTGTCTCAACTTGGGCAACTAACCAGATTAACGTTTGGTAGCAGATTCCAAAAAATTATTTGCTGTCATCAACTGAAACAATACAAAATAATGCCGTTGTAATTTAATAATACTAACATTGGCACTTGTGTTAGTATATTAGCTAATGATAACGACGGTAGCTTCATTACACTCCTGCAGACATCACACATGGGATCGTTTAGTTAGTATATAAATAGTTTTAATTATATTGTAAAACTTACAAACGTTGCTTGACACGATGAAAGAAGAATCCATGAGGTGGAACGCTATGGACAGCTAAAAGACGAAACGGCGCATTTACTTCCGGTTGAAAGCATTCAATGTAAGGACACTGCTCAGTGTCTACCTCGTCCGAAAGATTGTGTCAAAGTACACACAATAACGCACACCCACAGTGTATTTGCTTTTTTTGAAGACTATTTGTATCCGCGAAGAAAAATCCATAAATAAGCCGCACCTTTTTATCAGCTGCAGGATTCAAAGTGTAGGAAAAAAGTAGCTGCTTATAGTTTGGAATTTACAGTAGTTTTTTTCGTAGTTTGTTTTATAGCCTGTCCAGCGCTTGTATTTTCTGTTCCACATCCTGTTCGCCTCCATTTGCCACCACTCCTCTGGTCTGAGTTCTGGCTGCGTCACCTGTCCCTGGTTGCCAATCCGGACACTTTTTGGGATTGTGTTTTTTTGCTTTGTGTCTCCAACCTTTTGCGTTTCTTACGCCTGTTTTCTGATTGTGCACTTCCCAGGTGCACATCTTTTTGTTTTTATGTTACCTGCCTTTCCCTAATAACAAGGGGCTTCTTTTTTGCACTTGCCTCCTGGGGTCCATACATGCAGCAAGACGTAACAAAAAACAATACAATGTAGTTTAATCAAGTCATGTTATTTTTTATTCTTTATTAAAGGCCTACTGAAACGTACTACTACCGACCACGCAGTCTGATAGTTTATATATCAATGATGAAATATTAACATTGCAACACATGCTAAAGTCGTCTGCTTTAACCGCATAATTACACAGTATTTTGGACATCTGTGTTGCTGAATCTTTTGCAATTTGTTCAATTAATAATGAGAAGTCAAAGTAGAAAGATGGTGTTGGGAAGCTTTAGCCTTTAGCCACACAAACACACGGTGATTCCTTGTTTAAAATTCCCGGAGGTGAAACTTTATTATGGATCAGAGCGGTCAAGCGAACATGGATCCTGACCACTTGGCAACCAGCAGTTTTCGGTGAGAAAATTGTGGCAAAAAGTCGCCACTTATCGGAGATCAGCTGAGCTTGTGCCGTCCATACAGCTGCCGTCGACTTCCATCAGACACTGGCCTCAAGACACCCGTGGATACACCTTTCCAACTATCAGGTACTATTTAACTCACTAAAACACTAGCAACACAATAGAAAGATAAGGGATTTCCCAGAATTATCCTAGTAAATGTGTCTGAAAACATCTGAATCCGTCCCAATGCAATTGTGTTTTGTTTTTTTTCTAGTCCGTCGCTATCAATATCCTCAAACACAAATCTTTCATCCTTGCTCAAATTAATGGGGAAATTGTAATTTTCTCGGTCCAAATAGCTCTTTTTGTTGGAGGATCTAATTAAAAACAATTTGAGGATGTGAGGATCCATCAATGGGTGATGTCATGGTCTGCGACTTCCGGTAAAGGCAGGGCTTTTCTGTTAGCGACCAAAAGTTGGGAACTTTATCGTCAATGTTCTCTACTAAATCCTTTGAGCAAAATATGGCAATATCGCGAAATGATCAAGTAGGACACATAGAATGGACCTGCTATCCCCGTTTAAATACGAAAATCTCATTTCAGTAGGCCTTTAATACTAGTATCGTTATTACACCAGGGCTTTAGCACACTACATCTTACCATATCTGGCAAGAAATGCGTGCATATGTTCATCAAACACCACGTCAAAGACGCACAGGTCCACAGCCATTTTGGTATTAGGGGGAAATTGCATTTTTGTCATTGTTTTCTGATCCAAAATGTGTTAGTGTCTGTAGAAAGCCAAGAAAAAACAAGCTGCAGGCCATGCTGTACACTCCTGGCATACACCGTAAGAATTAAACTTAAAAAGTTAAAGTACCAATGATTGTCACACACACACACCCACACACTAGGTGTGGTGAAATTTGTCCTCTGCATTTGACCCATGCCCTTGTTCCATCCCCTGGGAGGTGAGGGGAGCAGTGAGCAGCAGCGGTGGCTGCACCCGGGAATCATTTTTGGTGATTTGACCCCCAACACCAGGGGTGTCAAACTCAAATACAGAGTGGGCCAAAATTTAAAACTGAACGAAGCCGCGGGCCAAGGTTGAACAAATTAACCTTTTATTGGGACCCAAACAAGTTTTGCATTGAATATTGAACAAGCAAGGCTTATATAACTGTATAGTGACATGCAAAATCGAGTTTCAAATAATAACAATAAGAATTGAAAAATATCAATGGCATATGAAATAAAATTATAGTAAAAATTTAATGCATCTTTTCTATTTGCAGCCCTCTGAAGTAAAGATCAAAATAAACTTTTTCAACAGGCTAATAATAAATTTGAAAATAAAATAATAATGAATGAATCAAACATTCAAGCGTTGAAGTAGCAAAAGAAAGTGCATGAATAAAACGTTAATCATTGCTCAGTTTGCTACGTTGATTTGCTTTAACACTGAATATGGAACAAGCAACGCGTATATAACTTAATAGTGCAAAATCAACTTTCAGAAAACAAACGAAAAAATATCAATGGCATATTAAAGAAAAATTAAATAAAAAAATGAATCCCTTTTTTCTATTTGCAGCCTTCTGAGGTAAATATCAACATTAACTTTTTCCGCAGGCTAATACATTTGAAAATAAAATTGTTGTTTTGTTGGTAGCGGGTGGTGTATTTTGTAGTGTCCTGGAAGAGTTAGTGCTCCAAGGGGTTCTGGGTATTTGTTCTGTTGTGTTTATGTTGTGTTACAGTGCGGATGTTCTTCCGAAATGTGTTTGTCATTCTTGTTTGGTGTGGGTTCACAGTGTGGTGCATATTTGTAACAGTGTTAAAGTGGTTTATACAGCCACACTCAGTGTGACCTGTACGGCTGTTGACCAAGTATGCCTTGCATTCACTTGTGTGTGTGAAAAGCCGCATATATTACGTGACTCGGCCGGCACGCTGTTTGTATGGAGGAAAAGCAGACGTGATGACAGGTTGTAGAGAATGCCAAAAGCAGTGCCTTTAAGGCACGCCCCCAATATTGTTGCCTGGGTGGAATTCGGGAGAAATTCGGGAGAATGGTTGCCCGGGAGATTTTCGAGAGGGGCACTGAAAAAACGGGAGTCTACCGGGAAAATTGGGAGGGTTGTGAAGTATGAGTATTAGCGATGAATGCAGTTTACAGCGGACCCGCCGCTGTATAATACCAGCGGGCCAGCTTTAATGTTAATTTGACACTGCCTCAAGGGCCAGATGAAATTACACGGCGTGCCAAAATTGGCCCGCGGGCCAGAGTTTGACACCCATGCCCAACACCAACCCTTGATGCTGATTGCCATGCAGGGAGGTAATGGGTCTTATCTTTATAGTCTTTGGTATTACTCAGCCAGGATTTTACCTCACAACCTACCAACTTCAGGGTGGACACTCTAACCATTGGGCCACTGAGTAGGTTAATGATAATAGTCAGGAAGTAGTTCTGCCCCATTTTTCCAAAATATTTTTTGCAACTTCAGCCCCAAAACAACTTCAATGATTTCTTGCGTGGATGCTTGGCTCAAAAGCATATTTTTGGTGACAGGAAGTGAACAAGCATTAATTAATTAATTAATTAATTTATTTATTTATTTTTTTCCAAAGTTAGAAACAAGATGGTACTAACAGCATTGTCTGCATACTGAAAAAGGCTCTTCTTTACATTAACTTTAGTATCTTTTTCAGCCAGTCACCAGATGGCACATATTTGTCTACAAGGCGCAATCTATTTGTTGCTGTCTTCCTAGGAAACACTTGGCTGCTTTGATAATAGGATTCGCCTTTTCACCGTTTCTATGGTAATCACTTTGGTCACGGTGTGTAGCAGGCACACAATCAAACAGTCAAACGGATCAATGCAGGGTTCTTTTCAGTCATGTTTATATTAGTCTAACATAAAGCGACATACTGTATTTTCTGGACTATAGAGCGCACCCATTACATTAAAAAAAAAAAAAAATGTGTCCATATATTAGCTGCACCGACTATAAGCCGCAGATATATACGTTGCAAAATTAATAATACACACAGAAAGATTTTGTGAATGTTTATCTACATACTTTGTTTCCAAACGGTGTCTGTAACACAGCAGTGAAATGGCTGATCAAACAAAACCGAAGTCATTGTCATGGACCCACTAGCTGCGGGAACTAGCTCTCCAATCAGCTAAACAGACTCGATAACTCCACGTTGACGTTTTGGTTGATTTACTGAGGAATTTGTGAAACTGAAACAATACAAAAAGAATGCTATCATAAGTTAATAACACTAACACAGACACTCATAAACGTGTTAGCAGATTAGCTATTGCTAACGACGCTCACTTGATTAGATTACAATAGCACGTACAAATATGCAAGAAAACACTCCAACAGACATCACACATGGGACTGTTTAGTAAGTACAAATAGTTTTAGTCATATTGTAAAACTTACAAACGTTGCTCAGATCGCATGAATAATCCACACCTTTAAAAACGCTATGGACATCTTGAAGAGAAGGATCTTTTACTTCTGGTTGAAAGCTAAACAGAAGGGTACTGCAGCACCAGCAGTGAGCGAACTATTCCAAAAGATGTTTTTTTTTTTTTAAAGCGTTTTTTTTTTTTTGGAATTATTATTTCCATTATGTTCGTCAGTGGAGAAAAATCCATAAATTAGCAGGGTTCAAAGTGTAGGAAAAAAAAGGCCAGAATTTCAATAGATTAAACATATGTACATTATCGGCCTGCAACTATTTGTCCACATTGTCGACAAATATCAACGATGAAATGTAATGTGTGGGAACATTTCACCTTAATCTTGTTAAAACACAAGTAGCTTGCTTATTTTGAAAAGCAAACTGTTTTTTATAGAAGTACACCAGCGATAAGAGAACATTTAAAGTGGAGGCATTATGTCGGGCATGTGGAAGATGCGATCTCAACTTGATAAGAGAGTTAGCTTGTTACTTTGCTAGCTCGCTAACAAGTGTGGTATGTTATGTGAAACAATGATTTATTTTTTTTTTTTTGTCCTGTCCAGCTTCTCAGGCAAATCATATAGTTGATGTGAAACAATGATTTAGACATATTTTCAGCTACAGTCCATCAGCTAAACTTTGTTTATATCAACTCAAGTACAGTGGATTTACGAACCCCTCTGTTTGCCAACTATATGCAATTGTCAATATACAGGCTACATATAGCTAAAATGTTCAGAATGAATCGCGTTTATTAGAGTGCTAAAAATGCCAGGAGGTAATCAATAATCAATAATATACCTTGCAACCTTTTAAACACATCATCACAAAATACTTGTATTTTTGAGAAATTTAGACAGCTTTGGTGTTTGTTTTTATTGCTGCTCTTTTGACTGTCCTTTTTTTTTCATTCAAATTAATACTTTGTTTTTGTCACCACTGGGCCTGTCCTTGCTTTTAAATGGACAAAAGTACAATTGTATTTTTTGTTTTTGTAACAGCATAATGGGCAGCACAGTAATAGTATAAATATATATTTAGCAAGTTAGCTGATGCCTAAATCTCAGGACTGTTTGGTCTGTCTCTGAAGACGTTTGATCAGTGAATGATCATAGACTTAGATTGGTCAGATCTAGTATTAGACTTAGATTGATCAGAGCTAGTCTTAGACTTAGATTGGTCAGATCTGTTCTTGGACTTTGATTGGTCAGATCTAGTCTGAGACTTAGATTGGTCAGATTTGGTTTTGGGCTTAGATTGGTCACATCTGGTCTTGGATTTAGATTGGTCAAATCTAGTCTTAGACCTGGATTGGTCAAATCTAGTCTTAGACCTGGATTGGTCACATCTAATCTTAGACCTAGATTGGTCAAATCTAGTCTTAGACTAAGATTGGTCACATCTAGTCTTAGACTAAGATTGGTCACATCTAGTCTTAGACTAAGACTGGTCACATCTAGTCTTATACTAAGGTTGGTCACATCTGGTTTTAGGCTTAGAAAGGTCACATTTGATTTAAGGCTTAGATTGGTCAATTCTGGTCTTGGACTTAGATTGGTCACATCTGGTTTTTGACCTACATTGGTCACATCTGGTCTTCGACTTATATTGGTCACATTTAGACTTAGATTGGTCACATCTAGTCTTACACCCAGATTGGTCACATCTAGTCTTAGATTGGTCACATCTAGTCTTAGACTTAGATTGGTTACATCTAGTCTTAGACTTAGATTGGTTACATGTTGTCTTGGACTTAGATTAGTCACATCGAGTCTTAGACCTAGATTGGTCACATTTAGACTTAGATTGGTCACATTTAGACTTAGATTGGTCACATTTAGACTTAGATTGGTCACATCTAGTCTTAGACTTAGATTGGTCACATCTGGTCTTAGACTTGGATTGGTCACATCTGGTCTTAGACTTAGATTGGTCACATCTGGTTTTAGGGTAAAACTTTTGTGTAACCGTTTTTAAAACAAATGGTAAATGTATGCATTATCCTGTTATACTGTATCTCCCATTCTATATTGTGTTTTGGAAAAAGGTTGTCATTTATCTTGATATTAAGAAACATTATATTTTTTAAGGACATTTACTTGTTTGCTGTTTGCTTGTTGAACATGTTTTCTCATGAAATAACTGACAGAGCCATAAGACAATATTGCTTTATTCATTTAATGTATAGGGCATGTGATTTTTCTCTGAAGGAAGTTTGTTTTTGTCTGTGAGCTTGTTGAAAAATGTTTTCACTTGAAATTAGTGACATGGCCATACAAGAAATTTTGGATTATTCATTTAATCAATAAATACAATTGGTAAGTCTTGTTTCAATAGGTTTTGTGCAATCATTTTAATATGTTTTGATAAACATTGAACCAGTCAGGCCCTTGGCTTGCAGCAATTTTTTTTTTTTTTTGGCACTCTGGCGTATTTGACATTGACATTTATAATGTCTACTTTTTATTGATAGTTTAATAACATTATCTGGTATTATGTTGGTTTCCATTGTCTTTTATTGTCTCTTAAAAAAAAAAAAAAAAATTATATATATATATATATATATATATATATATATATATATATATATATATATATATATATATAATTTTTTTTTGTATTAATTTCCTCTTAGGAACCAGTGATCCATATGTCAAGTTCAAGATCGCAGGTAAGGAGGTGTTCAGGAGTAAGACCATCCATAAGAACCTGAACCCAGTGTGGGATGAGAGAGTAACGATCCTGGTGGAAAGCCTGCGGGACCCTCTGTACGTCAAGGTAGAGTTTATTAGTTGGAAAGTACAAAAGTCATGTTGAGGATCGCTTTACGGATTGTCTCCTTACTTTCTACTGCTTTATGTCTCTCGAGGTTTTTGACTACGACTTTGGACTGCAGGATGATTTTATGGGCTCAGCATATCTCCACTTGGAGTCACTGGAACATCAGAGGTATTTATTTTGTCATTAAATTGTCTAATTTTAGTACTCCCAACAAAATAAAGTGAATCTCTACCCTCTTTCAAAACCACACTAAAAGAACACCTCCAGGCAACTACAGCCCTAGATTTACACCCTCCCCCCACCACATCCCACCTGCCCAGATTGTAAATAATCGGATGTAAATAATCAAATATATATGCTTGTTCTTAGGCTTTCTGAGGTCACTATGTTCACTGCTGGCTGTACATATCCTACAAAGTCAAACCTACCCTGTTTCAATGTCCATTTCTCACATGATATAATTGTTGATGACTGAAGTGCTGATATCAACAGAACCTAGCCCCCCGCCCCAACCCCCTCCACATCCCACCCCCCGGATTTTAAATAATGTAAATAATTCAATGTATATACTCTGATGATTAACTTGTGTGATGACTGTATTATGCTGTTAGTAAATATTTGTACCATGAATTGATTAACGTGGATCCCGACTTAAACTAGTTGAAAAACTTATTCGGGTGTTACCATTTATTGGTCAATTGTATGGAATATGTACTGTACTGTGCAATCTACTAATACAAGTTTAAATAATTCAAAAACTAACATTAGAGGTGTGGATCTCCAGTGCCAGTATACGCGGTCTTGTGTCGCCCTCTTATGGTAGTTTTAAGAAACACACCCTTGCTGTCTTTGCATTAAAGAGTTCCTGGTAGATATCGAACATCCATTCTACCGCTTGTTTCTTTCGGGGTCCCGGGGGTTGCTGTAGCCTATCTCAGCTGCATTCGAATATGTGCAAGGTTGTTGAGCTATAAAAAATATTGATATGTAGATTTAGGTCATCATCTTTTGGAAACTTTATAAATGATTGCCATGTTTTTCTTGTGCATGTGCAATAAAATAAATACATTTTATTTATGTAGCACTTCTCACACAAATTGTTTAAATAAAAACAGCCCATTAATAAACAAGCATAATGTATCAACAGATACTGAACATAAAATAACAAATATGATCATATAAATAATTATACAATTATTGATAAATAAATATTAAATAAGAAACATATTTAATGAAACAAATAAATATAAAACAATTACCAAAGTATGTTTGTGTAATACATTTTTGCTGTGTTATAAAATAGGAATCTCTTATGCCCTTTCTTGCTGAAATTATATCCCTAACATGTACAAACCCCGTTTCCATAAGAGTTGGGAAATTGAGTTAGATGTAAATATAAACGGAATAAAATGATTTGCTAATTATTTTCCACCCATATTCAGTTGAATATGCTACAAAGACAACATATTTGATGTTCAAACTGAAACACATTTTTTTGTTGTTGCAAATAATCATTAACTTTAGAATTTGATGCCAGCAACACGTGACAAAGAAGTTGGGAAAGGTGGCAATAAATACTGATAAAGTTGAGGAATGCTCATCAAACACTTATTTGGAACATCCCACTGGTGTGCAGGTGCCATGATTGGGTATAAAAACAGCTTCCCAAAAAATGCTCAGTCTTTCACAAGAAAGGATGGGGCGAGGTACACCCTTTGTCCACAACTGCGTGAGCAAATAGTCAAACAGTTTAAGAACAACGTTTCTCAAAGTGCAATTGCAAGAAATTTAGAGATTTCAACATCTACAGTCCATAATATCATCAAAAGTTTCAGAGAATCTGGAGAAATCACTCCACGTAAGCGGCATGGCCGGAAACCAACATTGAATGACCGTGACCTTCGATCCCTCAGACAGCACTGTATCTAAACCGACATGAATCTCTAAAGGATATCACCACATGGGCTCAGGAACACTTCAGAAAACCACTGTCACTAAATACAGTTTGTCGCTACATCTGTAAGTGCAAGTTAAAACTCTACTATGCAAAGCGAAAGCCATTTATCAACAACATCCAGAAGCGCCGCCGGCTTCTCTGGGCCCGAGATCATCTAAGATGGACTGATGCAAAGTGGAAAAGTGTCCTGTGGTCTGACGAGTCCATATTTCAAATTGTTTTCGAAATATTCGACATTGTGTCTACCAGACCAAAGGGGAAGCGAACCATCCAGACTCTTATCGACGCAAAATTCAAAAGTCAGCATCTGTGATGGTATGGGGGTGCATTAGTGCCCAAGGAATGTGTAACTTACACATCTGTGAAGGCACCATTAATGCTGAAAGGTACATACAGGTTTTGGAACAACATATGCTGCCATCTAAGCGCCGTCTTTTTCATGGACGCCCCTGCTTATTTCAGCAAGACAATGCCAAGCCACATTCAGCACGTGTTACAACAGCGTGGCTTCATATAAAAAGAGTGCAGGTACTTTCCTAGCCCACCTGCAGTCCAGACCTGTCTACCATCGAAAATGTGTGGCGCATTATGAAGCATAAAATACGACAGCGGAGACCACGGAGTTTTGAACGACTGAAGCTCTACATAAACCAAGAATGGAAAAGAATTCCACTTTCAAAGCTTCAACAATTAGTTTCCTCAGTTCCCAAACGTTTATTGAGTGTTGTTAAAAGAAAAGGTGATGTAACACAGTGGTGAACACGCCCTTTCCCAACCAATTTGGCACGTGTTGCAGCAATGAAATTTTAAGTTAATTATTATTTGCAAAAAAAAAATAAAGTTAATGAGTTTGAACATCAAATATTGTCTTTGTAGTGCATTCAACTGAATATGGGTTGAAAAGGATTTGCAAATCATTGTATTCCATTTATATTTACATCTAACACAATTTCTCAACTCATATCATTTGAGGCATTTAAGAAACTTCGCCCAGACAGACCCGCAAAAGAGTACATGTCCGGGGAAAAGAGGACGTATGGTCAGTCTATTTCAAAGTTATCCACGATACAAATCCTGGTTTTGTTCCTGGCTTTGTCATGAATAAGTTACGTAACAAGGCCTTCAAAATGAAAACAATAACAAGATTTCGTGGCTGAAATGAGCATATGAGCTGAACTACTGTCATCAGTTAAAGAGGTATTGGAAAAGAAGATGATTTGTTAATGCATTTTCACATATCAAGGCCATTTATAGGCGTATTGAAACCCACTACCCACGCCGTCTGATAGTTTATACATCAATGATGAAATCTTAACATTGCAACACATGCCAATACCGCCTTTTTAGTTTACTAAATTGCAATTTTAAATTTCTCACGAAGTATCCTGTTGAAAACGTCACAGAATGATAACGCGTGTGCGTGACGTCTCGGATTGTGGCGGACATTTTTTTCCAGCCCGATCCTAGCTATAAGTAGTCTGCTTTAATCACATAATTACACAGTATTCTGGACATCTGTGTTGCTGAATCTTTTGCAATTTGTTCAATTAATAATGGAGAAGTCAAAGAAGAGAAGATGTAGGTGGGAAGCGGTGTATTGCAGCTGCCTTTAGCAACACAAACACACCTGGTGTTTCCTTGTTTACATTCCTGAAGGTGAAGCTTTACTATGGAACAGAGCGGTCAAACGAACATGGTTCCCGACCACATGTCAAACGGCAGGTTTCGGTGAGAAAATTGTGGTTATAAGTCGCCTATTACCGTAGACATGAGCAGACCTTGCGTCCTCCTACAGCTGCGGACTCTCTTACTTCCTCCCACCGGAGACACTGGCGGTCACCACACCCGTGGCCACACCCCTCCGACTTTCAGGTACCATATAATCTCACCAAAACACTAGTAACACAATAAGCAGATAAGGGATTTTTCTAGAATTATCCTAATAAATGTGTCTAATAACATCTGAATTGCTCTCACTGCCCTCGCCTTTTTTTTCTTTTCTAGTCCTTCACCCTCACTATCCTCATCTACAAATCTTTCATCCTCGCTCAAATTAATGGGGAAATCGTCGCTTTCTCTGTCCGAATCGCTCTCGCTGCTGGTGGCTATGATTGTAAACAATGTGAGGATGTGAGGACTTCCACAACCCGTGACGTCACGCGCACATCATCTGCTACTTCCGGTACTTTTTTATTAGCGACCAAAAGTTGCGAACTTTATCGTCGATGTTCTCTACTAAATCCTTTCAGGAAAAATATGGCAATATTGCGAAATGATCAAGTATGACACAGAATGGACCTGCTATCCCCGTTTAAATAAGAACATCTCATTTCAGTAGGCCTTTAAAGATGACGTGGCATGAAATTATTACATATGGCTCTTTAGCTGAAACAGAAATCATTCGGAGGCCTACCCACACTTTGAAAGACCCTGCTATAATCTTTTACCTGGACAGTTTACAACCTCTATTGGTTCTAAGACGGAGCTCTTAATGGAAATCAATTGCTTCTTGGCCCCCCCAAAAAGCACAATTTTAACATGTAAACATAATTTTAGATCAGATTATTGTATTATGGTATTATGAAGTAATTTAGTGTGTCAAACACACCATCAGCAGCTTCACCATATTTTCTTGGATACATTTCTAACCTTTAAATATTATTTTAATGTCCTTGGCTGGCGTTATGGACTCATTCTGCGTCTGCATGGTGCGTCATTCGCTCCAATTGCTTCGCTCGGTCATGTTTTTGATGATTTCTTTCTCTAATTCAATGACTATCATCTATTTTTTCTTCTGTCCTTCACACTCATTGTCTTCTTTCCCACCTTTGGAAACACAAACTCAGGGCGATCTCTAGCTGCAAGCTAATGCACTAGCGAGTAAGACCATAGCTCACATTGGCATTTAGTGAACCTAATGTCCTCCCTGCAGGATGCTGGACGTCTCCCTGGACCTCAGTGACCCACATTATCCGGAACATAACCTCGGCAGCCTGGAAATATCCGTCACTTTATCGCCCCGAGATGGAGACATGAGAGACGCGGTAAGAAAAAAAAAAGTTCTTGTTTTTCCTTCCAGTTTTTGTGTATTGACCTGGAAGTTCTGGCTCCATTCATGCGCCGTTTGTGGAAACACTTCAACTCAGCAAGCGTTCTTGCACAAACACAAACGTCATAAATATGTCGGAGTAAAAGTTCCATGTTCAAAGAGCGCCGAGGTCTCTTCTTCCATCTCGATGCGTGAGTCGCAGTTATTTTTGCTCAATTATTTGTCGGTCTAATTGGACCCCTGCACGCTCGACCCAGAACAAGGCGGAGTCATGGGGGAAATACTTTATTCCGTTTGATCTGATGTCTTAATTTTGCTGCTTATTTACTTGGGAGAGTCCACACTTGACAGAACAAATAAAGTCTATTTAGGTTAAGCACCATT
Source organism: Nerophis ophidion (assembly GCF_033978795.1). NCBI lineage: Eukaryota > Metazoa > Chordata > Actinopteri > Syngnathiformes > Syngnathidae > Nerophis > Nerophis ophidion. Next base: position 43,497,474 of record NC_084617.1, read on the forward strand.
TTGGATCCGTCCAGCTGTGATGGAAACGAGGCTGCACATTGTGGATCTGTTGAATTTGTAAAAAGACACCTCCAAATAGTATGTTATTTACATTGAAAACATAAAAATACAAATAGTTTTGTGTGCATGTATTTACATGTTCAATACAACCTCCTACAGCTTTGACGTTTCTCTTTCTAGTGCTAAAATAAAGCAACAGTTAATTGTAAACAATCCTGGATTATGGACATACACTATATCACCATTTTTTTATTATTTTTTTCTTTGTCATGAAAAAGGGACGTTTTTGTCATGAAAAGGGGAGGTTTTTGTGGTTGGTGCACTAATTGTAAATGTATATTGTGTTTTTTATGTTGATTTAAAGCACGTCACCACTCGACTCGAGAGCAGGGGAGACACATTATCTAGAGTGATGAATCACGCTTTTCCATCTGTCAATCTGATGGACGAGTCTGGGTTTGGAGGTTGCCAGGAGAACGCTACATTTTGGACTGCATTTTGCCGAATGTGAAATTTGATGGAGGAGGAATTATGGTGTGGGGCTGTTTTTCAGGAATTGGGCTTGCCCCCTTAGTTCCAATGAAAGGAACTTTGAATGTTCCTAGATACCAACACATTTTGGACAATTCCATGCTCCCAACCTTGTGGGAACAGATTGGAGCGGGCCCCTTCCTCCTCCAACATGGCTGTGCACTAGTGCACAAAGCAAGGTCCATAAAGACATGGATGACAGAGTCTGGTGTGGATAAACTTGACTGGCCTGCACAGAGTCCTTACCTGAACCCGATAGAACATCTTTGGGGTGAATTAGAACGGAGACTGAGAGCCAGGCCTTCTTGACCAACATCAATGTGTGACCTCACCAATGCGCTTTTGGAAGAATGGTGGAAAATTTCTATAAACACACTCCGCAACCTTGTAGACAGCCTTCCCAGAAGAGTTGAAGCTGTAATAGCTGCAAAAGGTGGACCGACATCATATTGAACCCTATAGGTTATGAATGGGCTGGCACTTCAAGTTCATATGTGAGTCAAGGCAGGTGGCCTAATATTTTTGGCAATATAGTGTAGGTCACCTTTCTCTGTGGGTTTGACAACAGGAGGGAAAAATAATTGATTTTTCGATGCATGGCAATTCGGACATGAACGATTATAAAATGGATTTGTAAACATCAGTATATTTATTGTGAATAAAGTCGCTGACTGCAGCGAGACACCTCGATGGGAGATCTGACCAGCCTTTATTTGAGGGCACTTGTGTTCCAGTTTTGCACACATTTCATGTGCTTAATTAATGTGATGGGAATGCCTTGTTACAAATACACTGTTTTTAAAAGATAAACGCTTATTTAGTGAAACAAAAAGACATGTAAAACTGCATCAATATCCATCGATTAAAGTCGCACCAATAATCAAGTCCGAATGGAATGGTGAGGTGGCCAAAGATTCCCACCTGTAGTTCTGACACTAATTGTCGGTCGATGTATTTTGGAAGAGAGTGTGTGCAAATGGAATAAAACAGACCCTGAGTGTAGGTGTGTGTGCATGTTGTAAAAGTCACGTGCATGACTAACCAACGCCTCACTAAAGTCTTCTGATTAACCCCACCCCTTTTTCACCGGGTCACCACTACCACTTGAACGCCTTACATCGCAGTCCCTTTAACCGCTGACCCTGCTGGGGGGGCACTCTGTAACCGCTTTGTCTCATCTACAGACCATGCTTTTGAGAAGGAGCTGGAAAAGATCCAGTAAGGTAACTAAAACGCACGTAGCCCCACAACACTACCCACTGCACCCCACCTGTGTCTCGTCTTGTGTGCTGCTCCATTTTCCCTATCTCTTGTTGTACTCCCCTGCATTGCATTGGCAACTTTTGTTTTTCTTCATTTCTCGCATCATTCGAGCTTTATTTTCCACAAGCAGCAAAATATCCATGTTAGTCCGGTTCAAAACACTTATTCCAATTTTGTGGTACTCCCTGGTTTCACTCAAGACAAAACAACTCTATGCCGTAATTTAGTTCCACAACCACTAGGGGTTAGGGTTTTCCTGATACCGGTATTTAGATACTTTTCAGTACTTTTCTAAATAAAGGAGACAACAAAAAATGGCATATTTTAGCAAAACAATCGTACAGTACATTAAACATATATTTATTATTCCTTAGATAAAATAGTGAAAATACTAAACAGCTTGTCTTTTAGTAGTAAGTAAGCAAACAAAGGCTCCTAATTAATCTGATGACATATGCAGTAACATATTGTGGCATTTATCATTCTAATAACTTGTCAACATTATGAGGGACCAACTGTAAAAAGTGAGGATTAGTGATTTAAAAGTAGCTAAAACACTGCCGACTGCAGATGGATGTTACTGCTAGCTAGCTAGCCCTGTCTTAAAGCACCTCTTCCCGAGGGTGTTTCAGTGTTAGAACTTCACCCTTATCTTCAGTTTTTGAGCCAAGATGCATCCATTCCCCCTTTTCTGTCCACACACAGTGTCTGTTTGTAAGTACTCCGTGTTTGTGCGCTGCTGAACATGCTCCTATTCTCATATAACCAGCAATGTCATGACATGCCGTCAAATAAAAAAAAATGGGAAACCGTATTTTTCAAACGGAGGAGACTACTGTTTTTAATTTATTAGTACCGCGATACTACACTAATATTCTATACTTTTTTTAATTATTTTTTTTATTTAAGCCTGTCAGTTATAAAATACAACGGCATAAAACAGGTTGATAAAAAGCATTGAAAGTGATTCAATGGATTTTGGGATAGTTAAGGCCTTGAATTGAATTAAAAAAACATTACATTTGATGTCCAGGGGGATTAAAAATGTATCATTGAAGGGCAAATGACAATGAACTGATAAGTTTGCTGGCATCATTAAATTCGCTATTTCGGTGTGTTTCTTTTCTTCGTACCTGGCTTTCAAAGTGGTTTCAAGAGGGTTCACTCAGTGCATCGATCCCTGCATTTGAGCATGTTTATTTGACTGTAGAATAAAATGAACTGATTGAAGCCTAGACCTGGGCCGATAACAAATTTTACTTGACAATATACTGACCTACCAATTATTGCCGAAAACCGATGTTATTGCCAATATTTTTATAAGACCAAATTAAAGACAAGATAATTCACCCCCTTCTATTCATTCAGCTATGGTAAAAATGCGCGCGGCCGCCAAAAGTAACAAAATGCGTGAGTGCTCTTGAAGCATGCACATGGCAATTTAGCGATGCTGGAAAACTGAGCGACTTTCATTTTCATTTATCGTCGGTCAATTGACTTATAAAATATCGGCCCAGGCCTCGCAAAACTTCTTGTCAGTCATGCACCATCTTTGTTTCGGTTTGAGCAGGCATGATCGCCACCTTGCGCACAGAACACACGGACATCTCCTCGCTAGTTGTGACTCGCGTGTGAGTAGCAAACAAAAGTTAAGAGAAAAAAAGATGATACTGTATGATTGATTGTTAAGCCAAATGTGTGGGATTATTTTATCTTCACAACTAAATGAGCTACATGAGCCAGTCAGAACGACGAACAAGCAAGTATGCCTGATGACTTTGGCAATAAATAAGACAACAAAACAAACCACCCGGCCCAGTTTTTCCAAATGGGGGAAAAAACTGCACTTCTTTATTTTGAATGTTCCATCCATCCATTTTCTACCGATTGTCCCTTTTGGGGTCGCGGGGGGCGCTGCAGCCTATCTCAGCTACATTCGGGCAGTAGTCGGGGTACACCCTGGACAAGTCGCCACCTCACCACAGGGCCAACACAGATAGACAGACAACATTCGCACTCATATTCACACTCAAGGGCCAATTTAGTGTTGCCAATCAACCTATCCCCAGGTGCATGGCTTTGGAGGTGGGAGGAAGCCGGAGTACCCAGAGGGAACCCACGCAGAACATGCAAACTCCACACAGAAAGTTCCCGGGCACAGGATCGAACCCAGGACCTTTGTATTGTGAGGCAGACACACTAACCCCTCTTTCGCCGTACTGGCCTTCATTTTGACACTACTTTCAAATCATCAGAAGGAGTCAATGTTCAACGTCTTTAGTTTTATTAGTGGCGTTCCTCAAGGTTCCGTTTTAGGTCTTCTTCACCATTTGGGCAATTCAACTGGTGGTCTGCGGGTTTAGGAAAAAAAATAAATAAATAAAACAACTTGAGAGGGACTAATATTTTTGCATCAGATTCTTAAAAACACCAGGGTTATGTCATAGAGATGATCTTTGACAAGCTCCTGTCACTCAGACAAAAAAATAGACCAAAGTCAAATGTCTACTGTGGAGAATGTTGGTTCTCTGGAAAGGAAAAGCCCATGGTCTTTAGCTTTCTCGAAAACAATTTCCAGTGGAACCTCAATTTACGAACTTAAGTGCTTCTTGAACAGGGTTTGTAAATCAGGTTTGAATAGTAAAGCAAATGAATGTAAATATGAATAATGAGTCCAAACCTCGACAAAAGTTTTAATCAGGGTTTATCCACTTTGAACACAATATAAAGTGCTGTAAAGTTCTGCATACGTAACAACGAGGTGATTAATCAATCAATCAATCAATCATCAATCAATGTTTATTTATATAGCCCCAAATCACAAATGTCTCAAAGGACTGCACAAATCATTACGACTACAACATCCTCGGAAGAACCCACAAAAGGGCAAGGAAAACTCACACCCAGTGGGCAGGGAGAATTCACATCCAGTGGGACGCCAGTGACAATGCTGACTATGAGAAACCTTGGAGAGGACCTCAGATGTGGGCAACCCCCCCCCCCCTGTAGGGGACCGAAAGCAATGAATGTCGAGCGGGTCTAACATGATACTGTGAAAGTTCAATCCATAGTGGCTCCAACACAGCCGCGAGAGTTCAGTTCAAGCGGATCCAAGACAGTAGCGAGAGTCCCGTCCACAGGAAACCATCTCAAGCGGATCAGCAGCGTAGAGATGTCCCCAACCGATACAGGCGAGCGGTCCATCCTGGGTCCCGACGAGCGGTCCATCCTGGGTCTCGACTCTGGACAGCCAGTACTTCATCCATGGTCATCGGACCGGACCCCCTCCACAAGGGAGGGGGGGACATAGGAGAAAGAAAAGAAGCGGCAGATCAACTGGTCTAAAAAGGAGGTCTATTTAAAGGCTAGAGTATACAGATGAGTTTTAAGGTGAGACTTAAATGCTTCTACTGAGGTAGCATCTCGAACTGTTACCGGGAGGGCATTCCAGAGTACTGGAGCCCGAACGGAAAACACTCTATAGCCCGCAGACTTTTTTTGGGCTCTGGGAATCACTAATAAGCCAGAGTCTTTTGAACGCAGATTTCTTGCCGGGACATACGGTACAATACAATCGGCAAGATAGGCTGGAGCTAGACCGTGTAGTATTTTATACGTAAGTAGTAAAACCTTAAAGTCACATCTTAAGTGCACAGGAAGCCAGTGCAGGTGAGCCAGTACAGGCGTAATATGATCAAACTTTCTTGTTCTTGTCAAAAGTCTAGCAGCCGCATGTTGTACCAACTGTAATCTTTTAATGCTAGACATGGGGAGACCAGAAAATAATACGTTACAGTAGTCGAGGCGAGACGTAACAAACGCATGGATAATGATCTCGGCGTCTTTAGTGGACAAAATGGAGCGAATTTTAGCGATATTACGGAGATGAAAGAAGGCCGTTTTAGTAACGCTTTTAATGTGTGACTCAAAGGAGAGAGTTGGGTCGAAGATAATACCCAGATTTTTTACAGAGTCACCTTGTTTTATTATTTGGTTGTCAAATGTTAAAGTTGTATTATTAAATAGAGGTCGGTGTCTAGCAGGACCGATAATCAGCATTTCCGTTTTTTTGGCATTAAGTTGCAAAAAGTTAGCGGACATCCATTGTTTGATTTAATTAAGACACGCTTCCAACTGACTACAGTCCGGCGTGTTGGTCAGCTTTAGGGGCATGTAGAGTTGGGTGTCATCAGCATAACAGTGGAAGCTAATACCGTATTTGCGTATGACGTCACCCAGCGGCAGCATGTAGATGCTGAAGAGTACAGGGCCAAGGACCGAACCCTGGGGAACTCCACACGTTACCTTAACATAGTCCGAGGTCACACTGTTATAGGAGACGCACTGCATCCTATCAGTAAGATAAGAGTTAAACCAAGACAGGGCTAAGTCTGACATACCAATTCGTTTTTTGATACGCTCTAATAAAATATTATGATCGACGGTATCGAAAGCAGCGCTAAGATCGAGGAGCAGCAACATAGATGACGCATCAACTGTCTTTTTTTTATTAACAAGCTAAAACAACTCATGCACACACAAAAGTCCCTTTGCTGCCCTCACAAATGATCGGAAGTCACAACAATCCTTAACTTTACAGGAGGGAAGGGCTTCTATGGCCCCATTGGATATGACGTGAGAGGAAGGGGGTGGGGAGATTAATCATTTTGCAATGCAGCCTGCTGAAAATGATGGAAATCGCCACTCTATTTAGCACCTGACGCTGTGATTAAAGTTCGATTTACCACACAACACTTTTTAAGATATTCAACACTCTACTTTCTTCTGGTGGTTAAAGTGGATAGTGCACCACTCCCCATCCCAATTGGTCACGTTTCATGTGTCAGGTAAACCGTGACAAACGGGGCCAAATTAATCCCCTTCCTACTGTAACAACCCATCCATCCATTTTCTACCGCTTATTCCCTTTGGGGTCGCGGGGGGTGCTGGAGCTACAATCGGGCGAAAGGCGGGTTACACCATGGACAAGTTGCCACCTCTTTGCAGGGCCAACACAGATAGACAGACAACATTCACACTCACATTCACACACAAGGGCCAATTTAGTGTTGCCAATCAACCTATCCCCAGGTGCATGTCTTTGGAGGTTGGAGGAAGCCGGAGTACCCGCAGGGAACCCACGCAGTCACGGGAGAACATGCAAACTCCACACAGAAAGATCCCAAGCTCGGGATTGAACCCAGGCCTACTCAGGAACTTCGTATTGTGAGGCACATGCACTAACCCCTGTTCCAATCGTGCTGCCTACTGTAACAACTAGGGGTGTGGGAAAAAAATGTATTCAAATATGAATCGCAATTCTCACGTTGTGCGATTCAGAATCGATTCTCATTTTTAAAATATCTATTTTTTTTAATTAATTAATTTATTTATTTTTTAATTTTTTATCAATCCAACAAAACAATACACAGCAATACCATAACAATGCAATCCAATTCCAAAACCAAAAGTAGTGACACAAAAATTAATATTATCAATAACAGTATCAATATTAGTTATAATTTCAGCATAGCAGTGTTTAAAAATCCCTCATTGACATCATCAGACATTTATAAAAATAGAAAAAAAGAACAATAGTGTCACAGTGGCTTACACTTGCATCGCATCTCATAAGCTTGACAACACACTGTGTCCAATATTTTCACAAAGATACAATAAGTCATATTTTTGGTACGTTTAATAGTTAAAACAAATTTACATTACTGCAATCAGTTGATAAAACATTGTCCCTTACAATTATAAAAGCTTTTTACAAAAATCTACTACTCTGCTTGCTTGTCAACAGACTGGGGTAGATTCTGCTGAAATCCTATGTATTGAATGAATAGAGAATCCTTTCAAATCAGGAAAAAATAGTTTTTGAATCGAGAATCGTGTTGAAATAAAAAAAAAAAAACGATATTGAATCGAACTGTGGTACACCCAAAGATTAGCAGCCCTAGTAACAAACATATTGTTAAAATAATAAATATTTTAAAAATTAAAGTTGGAAGAGGAGAGGAGCCACTGAACGAGAGGTGTGCTTCTCCTTTGCCATGAAATAAGTCTGCTTTAGTATATTTTTCCGGAAAAGTCCAGTCTCATCACAATTAAAAACGTGCTGTGGTACAAAGCCTCAGTCTCCATCCCATCAAAGCACAAAATAGCAGCCAGCCGGACTCCAGATGAATGAGTGAAGCGTTCACACACACTGACATATTTGGCTCTATCTAAAAGTTCGTAAACTGAATAGTTTGCAATCATAGGAGTTCGTAATTCCAGGTTCCACCGTATTGAAAAATATCCCGGATGTAGGATTACAATACAATGACCCCTGATTGATTGATTTATCACCTACGTAAAAAAAAAAAAAACAGACTAATGAACTTGACGCCATAATTCTATGAGAAGTTGTTGGTAGTCCCTAGCTACAAACAATTTATGGACACAAACTCTGTACACTTCAGTACTGGGGAGACTTCCTGCTGTATCGAGCTTTTGAAGCTCGCTAATATGGGCCACCAGTCGGGAGAACGCCCAAAACACTAACTACCAAGCTACTCCTCCCTCAAAAATGGCCCTGCCGTTGAGTACTCTCCTGGCTTGGTTGCATTATTTTTACACAAACTCTTGTTTTTTAAAGGAGATGCAAACTATTCAAGAAGTAGTCTGTGCTAATAATCAGGAATTCACTCCAACACTAGGCCAATTCCTTTTTTTTGGGGACCTTCAAATGTTTTCTTATTCCAGAGGGCTTGCAAAAGTTGAACTGGATATGATTATGAGGTTTGATCCCTTCCATGCTGCGCTCTGGCCTCATTTTTTTTTTTTTTTTTTTTTATGAATCAGAAATATGTCGCAAAGTAACAACTTGATCGTTGCTAATGTACAACAAAGCTGCATTACAGCATGAACTGTAGACGTGGAAGTGGCTGCATGGGAGGTTCGCTGGATTGCGAGCATCCATTGGCGCTGTTTAGTGTCTGGAGGATGGAAATGAAGATCAAAGGGCTGTGCTTGTGAGGCAGGGTTTGTTCAGAGTTTAATGAAATTCATCTGCAAAACAAAAACTATGCTAATAAATTCGCCCTAACAAGGAAGAAGGCAGGGAGAGAGTCTAAAAAGATGGGGAGGGAGACATTTGTTGTGGTGCAGGATCTTCTAATGATTCAAAGAGAGGTTAAATAGGCCTTTAAGTGCTGGTAAAATAGGTCACTTTGCAAGATGGACTGCTAAATGATTAAATGTTAGTCGTGAATGGAATCTGACATGAATTTGACTCCAAAACCACTTGTTTCAGAGTTGTATTATTATTAGGATTTATTATTTATTAATATTATTATTTATTATTTAATGTATTATTATGACCTGCCTTGTGGTTAGCCTGAGATCGGTAGGTCGTGAGTTCATACCCTGGCCGAGTCATACCAAAGACTATAAAAATGGGATCCATTACCTCCCTGCTTGGCACTCAGCATCAATGGTTGGAATTGGGGGTTAATTCACCAAAATGATTGCCGAGCACGGCTACCGCTGCTGCTCACTGTTCCCCTCACCTCCCAGGGGGTGAACAAGGGGATGGGTCAAAAGCAGAGGACAAATTTCACCACACCTAGTGTGTGTGTGACAATCATTTAACTTAGATTAACTTTAACTTATTAGCATTATCATCTATTCAGTGGTTTAGTTTAGGTCAGGGGTGTCAAACATACAAACAGGTTTTATCCGGCCCGCGGAATGAGTTTGCTCAGTATAAAAATGAGGAGAAATGTTTGGATGTAAGAAACTGCTGTTCTAAATGTGTCCACTGGATGTTGCAATAGCAATTCTTTGTATCTTTTTAGATGATGCTACCTATTTACAAAATAAACCACATGATGTTAGTACATCAGTCAAGGAAAATGAGCAAACTCCATAAATAACCTCCTGTAATTTGATTTTGATATAATTGTTTTATCTTGATAGATTGAAAATTAACACTAATGAGTTGACTGATGAACATTATCACATAATTTATTCAGAAATGTATGCATAACGACAAATAAATCTAAAAAAGCAACAACAACGTTACGATATGGACATTTTCAGAATGTGCGTGTTCTATTTGTAAACAAAGAAAACAATCTGAAGTTGTCTTTATTTTTAAGTTATCGTGCCGTGATTTTACCAGTCCGACCCACATGGGATTAGATTTTTCTCCATGTGGCCCCTGATCTAAAATTAGTTTGACACCCCTGGTTAAGATCATCTTTGTCAGGGGTTTTCAAAGTGCCCGTTTTCAACACATTGTCGAGATAAAATCAAGTTAAAAACAAAAGTAAAGATGTTAGAAAAAAAGAGAGAAGATATGTAATGTAATGAGGAAAAAGTTGAAATAGTCACACTACAGTCGCTAGATTAAGTGTTGGATTAATTTTTATTTACCATATTTTACAGATAATAAAGCGCACACTCTACATAAAAAAAAATTATATATATATGTATTAGCTGCAGATACATACAATTTAAAATCAGTTATTTACACAAAAATGGTGTTTAAACGTTTATTTACATACCTTTAATTGTTTCTAAACGGTGTCTGTAACACGGCAGTAAAATGGCTGATCAAACAAAACAGAAGTCATCGTCATGGACGCAATAGCAGTGGAAGCTAGCTCTCCAATCAGCTAAACAGACTCAATAACGCCCCGGTGACGTTTTGTTGGATTTACTGAGGAATTTGTGAAACTGAAACAATGCAAAAAGAATGCCATCGTAAGTTAATAACTCTAACGAAGACACACGCAAATGTGCTAGCATAATAGCTAATGCTAAGAACGCTAGCTTCATTACATTATTGTTGCACGGGCAAATAACCATGAAAACACTCCTACAGACGTCACACCTGGGCGGGTTTACTAAGTATGAATAGTTTGAGTTTCATTGTAAAACTTACAAACGTTGCGTGGAGTGATGAATGAAGTATCTATTAGAGTAGAAACGCTATGGACGATTAAAAGTAAAAACAGCACTTTTACTTCTGGTTCGACGCTTTAAGCAGCAGGAAACACTAGGCATTCACCCAGCTGCACCTGCAGTGACGGAACTCATCCAAAAGATGGCGCCCTAGCACAAACAATAAAACACCATTTAAGTGTCTTTGCTTGTGTTTAATGAAAACTATTTGTTTTATGGCCGTCGGTAAAGAAAAATATATGAATTGGCCTCACTGTTTTATAAGCGGCAGGGTTCTCAGCGTTGGAAAAAGGTAGTGGCTTATTGTCCGGAATTTCCGGTTTTCACAGTTGTCCAATAAACAAATTTCCGTGAAGTACGATTGTTCTTAATAAATAAAATATTTTCATAGAGCATACAAAAACTGTTTAAATCTTTCTAAATACATTTTTTACCATTAGTACACCCCTCTAAACATGAAATTACACTCATTTCCCCTAATATAGTAGCCTTCAATGTGTTCTATTATAGCACTCAAGCATCCTTGTTGTGGCCATCACCTGTCCACGACAACTTCTGTTTTGTTTGACCAGCTGTTTTACTGCCGTGTTACAGATACCTTTTGGAAACATTTAAGGTATGTAAATTCACATTTACATAATCTTACTGTGTACATATCTCATTTTGCAACGCATATCTGCTCCTTATAGTCTGGTGCGGCTAATATATGGAAAACTAATTTCCTCTTAAATTTTGTGGGTGCGGTATATATCCCGGTGTGCTCTATTGTCCAAAAAATCAGTATATTGCGTAAAACGACTTTACAAGTGACTATATAGCTCGTGTTTCTTTTTTTAGAGGATTTTAATTATGTTTAAATACTTATTACGAAGATGTAAACAGTTTTGTAGGTTCTAACAATAAACATGTTTGATTTATTACAAATAAGCCTTTCTTAAATAAATGTACTTATCGCACTTGAACGAAGGACAACTTATAAAATTATGTATATAACTTATAAATTATAAAATGCTTTGTTACCTACAAAGCAAAACTGACACAACATATGACAAATATGTCTGTTTACAACTTTTTACATTTTTTTTTACAAAATAAATGCTTTGACTTTATAGTGTGGAAGAAAAAAAAAAACATACATAAATAGTACATTTATTTTTGATTAATACATTTTGCTTACTTACTTTTTAAATAAGAGTTGTCTTGTATGTTCACTATTTCATTTAAGGACAAACATGCAATAAGAAACATATGTTTATTGTACTGTAAATTTTTTTTGTTGAAATACGTCCAATAATGCAATTTTTTGTGGTCCCCTTTATTTAAAAAGTACCAAAAAGTGTCGAAATAATGTGGGTATTGGTACCAAAATATTGGTATTGGGACAACACTACTCCAAACTCAAGGGCAATTTTGTTTATTCCATCATGTATTCATTGTATTTTCTATTTGTTTTCTAATGTGTGGTTACCCTCTCAATGTCTGATGCCTTGGACTTAATCAATGTACAATATCTTTGTTTGCTTGTGTTCACAGGCATATGTCTCTGAGCCTGTCTTGTAATAATAATATTAATATATTTGATTTGTACTGTGTGTGCGTGTGTGTGTGTGTGTGTGTGTGTGTGTGTGTGTGTGTGTGTGTGTGTGTGTGTGTGTGTGTGTGTGTGTGTGTGCGTGTGTTTACCCACTCCAGTGTCAGAGTATGCGCCTGTCAGACGTACACAGAAAAGCTCAGCTGTGGCGAGGTATTGTCAGCATCAGCCTAATAGAAGGTCGCAGTCTTCAGCCCATGGACGACAATGGCCGCAGTGACCCTTATGTCAAATTTAAGATGGGCCACCAAAAATACAAAAGCAAGGTAAACACGCCACTGTTTAATAATTGTTATTTTTCTCTTGGATGTGCATTTGACCCTACAGTATCAACATGGATGTCACCTTTCAATAGTGTGTGCTCAATACTGCATGAATTCATATATATTTACTGACAAATGACTTGATTGTCTCCAGGAATGGGTACCAAATTTAGTACTTTTTTATAGGCACTGAGCGAATCATACCAAAAATCATACCATATTTCCATAGCTTAGTTGCACGTGTTGTGACACCTGTTTGTAGACTGGGCAATTGGCTCAAACAATTGGTGGGCAAACAAGCAGTCAAGCAGCACTCATTCAGACTTCCTCCACGTAATGTTATAATTTTCAATGGCCAAAATGCAGGTGTGTATGTTGGAAAACATGCTTAAGTCTTCACTTTTCAAAATGTGCTAGCTCAATGCTAATTTACATTGGATTTGCCATAGACATGCTACTGATTAGCATTAGTGATTTTGCGCCTCTAAATTTGTTCATGAAAGCTAATCAAACAGCTCGTGTGTAATAAGTACTACATATGTATGTAAATATATGTATATGTATACGTATATATATTTACATATTATATAATTATATAATGTATTATATAATGAAATATATTACATATTATAATTATATATTTATAATTACATATTATAATTATATAATGTATACGAAATGGACCACAATGGAAACAAGCCTTTTGGCTTTTTGTGCCATCCATTTGCCTTTTTAAAGCATTACATGGATTCAATTCTTTATGATGTCAATAAACTTCTCAATCAATAAATCAATCAATAATAATTGTTATAATTGGTTATTAAGAGTATGTAACCTTATTTACTTCCATGACCACCTACTTGAAGTTATTTAATCAATCAGAAATATCAAGCAGCTAAAATGCGCCAAACATGGATAAGTGTGGAGGGAGTGTTTGGCATTTTTCCCATCATCCCTTGTAATGGATTTAAAAGGGTGTAGTTTAGATTTTTTTTTATGCTGATTGGATGTTTTTTTTAATAATATCCACCAAATTTTATAAGTAGGCTGTGTTAAATGTGACCATGTGTGTTGAACAGTTTCATTTTTCTTTTTGCACCATGACTAGAGAAGGTTGTTTGGAACGGGTCATATGAGTATAGCTCAATGTTTCAGTGAGCTATATTTAATGGAAGTTGCCTTAGCCACCAGATGGTGACAAAACGGATGATCTCAGACTGCTAACAAACAATTTGTATATTATACTAACAATCACAAATTCTTTATTGGACTCGTGCCGTCTCGCGGGCTAAATTGAAGACGGCTGCAGTTGGCTGGCGTCTTGGAATTTCAACTGCCTGGCAAGTCGACTTGCAAAGGAGACTCACAGATATAATAAACAAGATACTGAACAGCTCAGTTATCATAATCAACTCATTTGTAAATGTTAAAATAAAAAATGAATTTTATTATTAAACAAAATGAACATCTATTGACACACAAACATACATCGAGGTACTGAAGATTGGTTCAGTTGTGTCAAGTACCCATCCCTTGTTGGCTCACCTTTTTGTATTAAGCAAAGGGAAATGTTATATTTTTATTATTGCTTTGTATTTTGTTGTGGATTCAGGTGATTCCAAAAACACTGAATCCTCAATGGCGGGAGCAGTTTGACTTCCACATGTATGAGGAGAAGGGAGGCTACGTGGACATTACCGTGTGGGACAAAGACGCTGGCAAGAAGGACGACTTCATGGGAAGGTAAATGATCTCAGATTATGTACATTAATGAAGTATAAACAGATGATTTATTTTTAAACCTGTTACACCTGTTTAATATTTCACACGCAGGCTAGTCGCCAGAATTTAACCGTAAAAATGTTAGTAGTACTGTTTTTTTTGTCCAATAATGCACTGAACAAGAGTAGATTGTGCGGTAAAAAAACAAACAAAAAAACTACTTGCAGCCCAGTCGCCAGAATTTCACCGTAAAAATAACAGTGGTATTGGTATTGTTTTTCTATTTACTGTAATTCACTGGAAAAAGGACCGTAAAAAAAAACTTGCAGCCTAGTCCGCATAATACTTACCGTAAAAGTAACAGTGCTACTGTTTTTCAAAACTAATAGGTTTTACGGTTTAAAAAAAAATGGCAGCCCTGTCGCCAGAAATTTAAAAATAACAGAGGTAATGTTTTCCCATTTACAGTAATGCACTGTAAAAACAACATCAATCGATTTTACAGTAAAAAAAACAAAACGAAAAAAACAAAAAAAAACAAAAAACTGGCAGTTCAATCGCCAGAATTTTACCCAAAAAATAGCTGGTACCATTTTTTATTTACAGTATTGCACTGGAAAAAAACCTACACATTTTTAGGTTGAAAAAAAAAATGTCAGCTCAGTCACCAGAATTCTACCGTAAAAATAATTGTAGTACTGTTTTTCTATTTACAGTAATGTACTTTAAAAAAATAACACAAAAGATTTTACAGAAGAAAAAAAAACTGGCAGCTCTGTCACCAGAATTTCACCTGAAGATATTAGTGGTACCACTGCTCCCCTCACCTCCCAGGGGGTGATCAAGGGCGATGGGTCAAATGCAGAGAATAATTTACCGAAAAATATTAGTATTACCATCTTTTTTTTTTTTTAATTGTTTTTTTTTTTTTCAGTAATGCACTGATAAAAACCAACAGGAGATTTTATGGCAAAAACAACTTGCAGGCCAGTCGCCATCCTTTTTACCAAAAAAGTAACAGTGCTACTGTTTTTCCATTAACAGTAATGCACTGTAAAAACAACAACAATAGATTTTACGGTTAAAAAAACAAACCCACAAAATGAGCATCTCGTTGCTGGAATTTTACCGAAAAATATATATTTTTATTTACAGTAATGCACACCACCAGAAAAAAAAAACGGACGGTGGAGTTTTCTTTAAAAAAAAAATTGTCAGCCAGTCGCCGAATTTTACCGTAAAAATAACAGTAATTCTCTTTTTCTATTTCCAGTCATTCATTGTAAAACAATGAATGACTGGAAACGAATGACTTTTTTGCATGACAAAACACCCAAAATTTCACTGCAAAATTCGGTTTTTGATCATAAAATCTCCAGATTTTTTTTTTTTTTTTACAGTGCTGTGAACAAGGCTATTGGAAGTTTTGCAACTCTGATAAAAGAAATAGAGCAAATACAAATGACTCCCGTGGAAGAGGCTGCTTGCCAACATGAATTACTTTTCCCATTCCTACGGTAAAATCGTTATGGTCTTCCTGAAACATCAGGCTTTGTTTGAGCGAGGTTGGTACGGGTTTGCTTCAGGTGCACCGTGGACCTGTCCCTTCTCAGCAAGGAACACACACACAAGCTGGAGTTGCCAATGGAGGAAGGCGAAGGCGTGTTGGTGATGTTGGTGACGCTCACCGCTTCTGCCGCCGTCTCCATCTCAGACCTGTCAGTCAACGTGTTGGACAGCCCGCAGGAGAGACACCTGATCAAGCAGAGATACGTGAGTTGGACTTTTTCTGGGGACTTTTTCTGGGGATTTTGTCATAGGCGTGTTTCTTATTGGCCTGCGACACATTCGGAAGACGAAGATGGAAACATTGCACAAAAAAATAGAATTTGCCATTTTGGAAGAAAAGGTGTGGGAATGCTGAAAATTGCAAGCCAAACTTGAATGCAAACGATAACGTGCCAACAATTACAACGCCTATGACCTAAATTAGCTAAAAAGGTTGGCATGCTAATAATCTTCCTGTGTTAAGTGCCAAGTTATGTGACTCTGAGGTGTTCGGCTGCCAACTTGACGACACACGTTAGCATGCTGGAATGATAATGTAAGCATGCTAACAGTTAGCATATGCCCAGAAACAAGTTATTTGATTCTGAAGTGTTCAGCTCCACAATTAGCTAATAAAGTTAGCATGCTAATTTTGGTACACTAGAATGCCAACTGTTCGCATGCTAACAGTTAACAAGTGTCAATTACCAAGTTATAGGACTCTCAGGTGTTCGCTTACAAATTTGGCTAAAAAACATTAGCCCGTTAATTTTGGTTTTCTAGAATGTTAACAGTTGGCATGCTAACAGTTAATGTGTCAAGTACCAAGTTGTAAGGCGTTCAACTATGAAATGGGCTAACAAAGTTAGTACACCAATGTTAACATGCTAGAATGTTAATGTTAACAAAGGCAATAGTTAATTACCAAGTTATATGACTCTGAGGCGTTTGGCTGCAAAATGGGCCAATAAAGTTAGTACGCCAATGCTACTGTATTTGCAATTTTTTTTTCTAAAAGTGTGTTTTAAATGTTTTTAAAAATGTATTTCTATTAATTTCATTGGGCGGGGCTGATTTTGAGATAGGGTGTTTCGAGTTACGAGCTCCGGAACGCAATGCACTTGTACGTTGAGGTACAACTAGACATATGTTTTGCCCTTCTTTACCGTATTAGACCTTTCATTTAAAAAATAAACGGCACAGTGGGATCGTCAGTACACGGGGAGCCTCGTCATAACGCGGTAACATCAGGCCTTCAAAATAAAAGCACGGCATTAAGACCTGACAATCCCCACTCAACACAATGCTTTCACTTTCGCTTTGTCTTAACCTTGAGAACCCTTCACACCCCGTGGCATCCTCTCCACTCGTGTCAAAAGACAAATATGTTCCACCTTCATAAAGACAATGGTGCACTTGTGTACTGCAGTAACCGCGTATTACCAGAGGGAGGCGCTCTATGACCGTCAAACCCAGTCCGTGCTCACACAACAAGAATGTTTCTGTGTGTGTGTGTGTGTGTGTGTGTGTGTGTGTGTGTGTGTGTGTGTGTGTGTGTGTGTGTGTGTGTGTGTGTGTGTGTAAAAGCGGGGCAAGAGGTAAAGGGTGAGGTGTAAAATGAAAAGAAAAAGCTATTTCACCTCTCTCTCAAATGGTTTTTCTGCTCGGCTGAAGGCAGATGTTTTCCTTCCTGTCTTCTTTTGCCCACTTCTTTGCAGCCCACTCCTCTTTGCCCACTATTTTCCGACCCACTCCTCTTTCCCACTCTACTCGTCCCATAACTCCTCAGTCAGCATCTTCTGCTCTTTGTCTGGGCCAGGGCGGCCTACCTCTGGTATGAATGGATGAGACCCAACTCGTCTCCGGCTATTTAACTAATATTGTAGTATTTGATAAATTTGTTCCTTATCAAAGAGCGCTTGTAAGTTCCAACATTTTTGTTTGAATTTGGTTTGTATCTTTGTCCTTTTCCCAGATAAAATACACAGTTATATTTACTGTAAATGTTTTTTTTCTAGGTAAAATACAGTTATCTCCTGTAAATGATTTTTCCAAGATAAAATGCACAGTTATATACATACTGTAAATGTTTTTTTTCTAGAGTAAATAAACAGTTATCTACTGTAAATATTTATTCCCAAATAAAATACACAGTTATATCTACTGTAGATGTTTTTACAGATAAAATACAGTTATATCTACTTAAAAAAAAAAAAAAAATCCAGATGAAATACGCAGTTATATCTACTCTAAATGTTTTTTTTCCAGACTAAATACACAGTTATCTACTGTAAAACATTGTTCCCAAATAAAATACACAGTTATATCTACTGTAAATGTTTTTCCCCGGAAAAAATAGTTATATCAACTGTAAATATTTTTTCCTGATCAGATACATTTATCTACTGTAAATTATTTTTCACAGATAAAATACACAGTTATATCTATTGTAAATGATTTTCCTAGATAAAACAGTTATTTACTGTAAATGTTTTTTTCCCGGATAAAATACACAGTTATATCTACTTTAAAAAATATATATTAGATAAAATACACAGTCATATTTACAGTAAAGTTTTTTTTCAGTTACAATACACAGTTATATCTACTGTAAATGTTTTTTCCTGAATAAAATACACAGTTATTTACTGTAAATGTTTTTTCCTAGATAAAATAGATATATTTACTGTAAATGTTTCCCCCGTATAAAATACAGCTATATTACAGTAAATATTTTTTCCTGATCAGATACACAGTTATCTACTGTAAATTATTTTTCCTAGATCAAATATACAGTTATATCTACTGTAAATGTTTTTTCCAGATGAAATACACAGTTATCTTCTGTAAATGTTTTTTCCCAAATAAAATACACAGTTCTATCTATTGTAAATGTTTTTCCCCCAGATAAAATACACAGTTATATCTACTGTAAAAAAAATATCCAGATTAAATACACAGTTATATCTACTGTAAATGTTTTTTCCAGATGAAATACACAGTTATCTTCTGAAAATGTTTATTCCCAAATAAAATACACAGTTCTTTCTACTGTAAATGTTTTTACCCCAGATAAAATACACAGTTATATCTACTGTAAATGTTTTTCCCCAGATAAAATAGTTATATCTAGTGTAAATATTTTTTCCTGATCAGATACACAGTTATATACTGTAAATTATTTTCCCCAGATAAAATACACAATTATATCTACTGTAAATGTTTTTTCCAGATAAAATGTACAGTAATAGCTACTGTAAAAAACACATTCCAGATATAATACATGTATCTACTGTTATGTCTACTGTAAAAAAAACTGATGAAATACAGTTATTTCTACTGTAAATTATGTTTGCCAGATAAAATACTCAGTTGTATCTACTGTAAATGCATTTTTTCCAGATGAAATCCAGTTATCTACTGTAAATGTTTATTCCCAAATAAAATACACAGTTATATCTCCTGTAAATGTTTTTCCAGATAAAATACACAGTTATCTACTGTAAATAGTTTTTTCTCCAGATAAAATACAGTGATATCTACTGTAAATGTGTTTTTCCCAGAAAAAATGTATAGTTAAATCTACCGTAAATATTTTCCCCCAAATAAAATACACAGTTGTCTACTGAAAAAGTTTTTGTCCGAATGAAAGACACATCTATAACTCCAAAAATACACATTTGTAACTCCTGTAATTTAGGAGTGTGTATCTTTGGACACATAACTGTACTCGATACTTCTCTGATTCCTGGTGTGATTATTTGATTGTGAATCAATTTTCCATTCAGACCACCTATTGCGATGTATTATTAGGTATATTTATTATAATGACAAATTTTTTTAAAAGGCATTACAGGTTAGAAAATCTCCTTTGAGCTGCACAGACATGGCCTAAAACATTTTTTTAAATTCTTTCTTATTTAAAAAAAAAAGTATATGTAGATTTTTGGGAAAATGATGAATCAAAATGTGAATACATTTTTTTGTGCACCCTATCTGTAAATGTTTTTTTGGGGGGGTCGGGGGGGAGATAAAATACATGTTTGCATGTGTATACAACTACTATAAAGACCTTGACATGATATTCTTTACATATTTTGTGAAACTGCTAGTGAAGTATTTTAGTTGTCGCTATCCGTAACAATACACACCCCTCAGAAGAATATAGTACAGCTTCCGTAATAACCATTTTCTTTATGTATGTATACAGTCGTGCTCAAAAGTTTACATACACTTGTAAATGACATAATTTCATGGCTGTCTTTAGTTTCCAATAAATTTTTTTGTGATAGAGTGATTGGAGCACATACATGTTGGTCACAAAAAACATTTATGAAGTTTGGTTCTTTTATGAATTTATTATGGGTCTACTGAAAATGTGACCAAATCTGCTGGGTCAAAAGTATACATACAGCAATGTTAATATTTGGGTACATGTCCCTTGGAAGGTTTCACTGCAATAAGGTGCTTTTGGTAGCCATTCACCAGCTTCTGGCAAACTTCTGGTTAAATTTTTGACCACTCCTCTTGACAAAATTGGTGCAGCTCAGCTGCATTTGTTGGTTTTCTGACATGGACTTTTTTCTTCAGCACACTTTTAAGTCAGGACTTTGGGAAGACCATTCTAAAACCTTAATTGTAGCCTAAGTTAGCCATTCCTTTACCACATTGGATGCTTGTTTGGGGTCATTGTCCTGTTGGAATACCCGCTCAATTTTTGTTTACAAGTGTAGGTAAACTTTTGACCCCTACTGTATGTGTGTGTATGTACATGTGTGTGTACATACATGTTTATATGTCTGTATGTATGTGTGTGTGTGTGTATATGTGCATATATGTTTATGCATATTTGGGTCTATATGTTGTGTATGTTGGATCCCCCAGGAAGAGCTAGACAAAGTGGCTGTGGAGAGGGAAGTCTGGGTTTCCCTGCATAGGCTGTTGCCCCCGCGACCCGACCTCGGATAAGCGGAAGAAGATGGATGGATGGACGGATGGATGTTGTGTGAGCGTGTGTGTATATATATATATATATATATATATATATATATATATATATATATATATATATATATATATATATATATATATTAGGGAAGGGAAGCAGAAAATGTCAAACTACTAATAACTTAATTAATCCATTGAAGTAAAAATATATTTTTTTATCAATTCAATTATAAATTAATAATTTAACTTTATTTTATTTAAAAAAAAAGATTTAGCATTTTTTATACATAGTCAAGTTGCTGCACAAAATGCTTTACATCAGTTTAAAAAGATACCAAAATACACACACACACACAGTTGCACACACACAGCACCATATATAACAAGATAATAACAAGATACATGGCATGGACAATACCTAAACATGTATGTCATGTGAAAAATGATATTCTTAAAATACAAATATTAAAAATATAATGATAATAAATAGTAGCAACTTCAGTAATAAATCAAACAGTTTTTTTTATTTTATTTATCAAAACTTTATTTATATAGCACTGTTCATTACAGGTTGATTGGCAAAACTAAATTGGCCCTAATGTGTGAATGTGAGTGTGAATGTTGTCCGTCTATCTGTGTTGGCCCTGCGATGAGGTGGCGACTTGTCCAGGGTGTACGCCGCCTTCCGCCTGATTGTAGCTGAGATAGGCGCCAGTGCCCCCCCGCTACCCCAAAAGGGAATAAGCGGTAGAAAATGGATGGATGGATGGATGTTCATACAAAGTCAAGATGCAACACAGTGCTTTGCTTAAGTTTAGAAGGAAAAAAATAAATCCACACATGCACATACACAATCGCACGCACACACATTCCTAAAAATACCAATTTTAAAATACAAATATAAGTAATGAAGTACCAGAATAAAAAGTAATAACTTGAGAAGAGTTTAATATGTTCTGATCAACTCAGAACATATTAACTCTGTTCGACATATATATATATATATATATGTTTGATCAGAACATATTAAACTCTTCTCAAGTTATTACTTTTTATTCTGGTACTTCATTACTTATATTTGTTAATAAAAAAATCATATTTTACTATATATGTTACTATATATATATATATATATATACACATATATATATATATATATATATATATATATATATATATATATATATATAAATATATATATATATATATATATATATATATATATATATATATATATATATATATATATATATATATACAAACCCCGTTTCCATATGAGTTGGGAAATTATGTTAAATGTAAATATAAACCAAATACAATGATTTGCAAATCCTTTTCAGCCCATATTCAATTGAATGCACTACAAAGACAAGATATTTGATGTTCAAACTCATAAACTTTTTTTTTTTTGCAAATAATAATTAACTTAGAATTTCACGGCTGCAACTCATGCCAAAGTAGTTGGGAAAGGGCATGTTCACCACTGTGTTACATCACATTTTCTTTTAACAACACTCAATAAACGTTTGGGAACTGAGGAAACTAATTGTTGAAGCTTTGAAAGTGGAATTCTTTCCCACTCTTGCTTGATGTACAGCTTAAGTTGTTCAACAGTCTGGGGTCTTGTTTTCGTATTTTACGCTTCATAATGCACCACACATTTTCGATAGGAGACATGTCTGGACTGCAGGCGGGCCAGGAAAGTACCCGCCCTCTTTTACTATGAAGCCACACTGTTGTAACACGTGGCTTGGCATTGTTTTGCTGAAATAAGCAGGGGCGTCCATGATAACGTTGCTTGGATGACAACATATGATGCTCCAAAACCTGTATGGACCATTCAGCATTAGGGGTGCCTTCACAGATGTGTAAGTTACCCATGCCTTGGGCACTAATACACCCCCATACCATCACAGATGCTGTTTTTTTAACTTTGCGCTTGTAGCAATCCGGATGGTTATTTTCCTCTTTGTTTCGGAGGACACCACGTCCACAGTTTCCAAATATAATTTGAAATGTTGACTCGTCAGACCACAGAACACTTTTCCACTTTGCATTAGTCCATCTTAGATGAGCTCGGGTCCAGCGAAGCCGGCGGCGTTCCTCTTTGTTGTTGATAAATGGCATTCGTTTTGCATAGTAGAGTTTTAACTTGCATTTACAGATGTAGCGACCAACTGTATTTACTGCCAGTGGTTTTCTGAAGTGTTCCTGAGCCCATGTGGTGATATCCTTTACACAGTGATGTTGGTTTTATATGCAGTACCGCCTGAGGGATCAAAGGTCCGTAATATCATCGCTTACGTGCAGTGATTTCTCCAGATTCTCTGAACCTTTTGATAATTTTACGGACCGTAGATGGTAAAATCCCTAAATTCCTTGCAATAGCTCGTTGAGAAATGTTGTTCTAAAACTGTTCGACAATTTGCTTACAAATTGGTGACCCTCGCCCCATCTTTGTTTGTTTGTGAAGTGAATTATATTTATATAGCGCTTTTCTCAAAGTGACTTAAAGCGCTTTACATTGTGGAACCCAATATTTAAGTTACATTTTTTAAACCAGTGTGGGTGGCAGTGGGAGCAGGTGGGTAAAGTGTCTTGCCCAAGGACACAACGGCAGTGACTAGGATGGCAGAAGCGGGGATGGAACCTGCAACCCTCAAGTTGCTGGCACGGCCGCTCAACCAACTGAGCTATGCCGGTTAGCATTTCATGGACGCTGCTTTTATACCCAATCATGGCACCCACCTGTTACCAATTAGCCTGCACACCTGTGGGATGTTCCAAATAGGTGCTTGATGAGCATTCCTCAACTTTATCAGTATTTATTTATGTCCCAACTTATTTGTCACGTGTTGCTGGCATCAAATTCTAAAGTTAATGATTATTTGCAAAAAAAAAAAATGTTTATCAGTTTTAACATCAAATATGTTGTCTTTGTTGCATATTCAACTGAATATGGGTTGAAAATTATTTGCAAATCATTGTATTCCATTTATATTTACATTTAACACGATTTCCCAACTCATATGGAAACGGGGTTTGTATATACATATATATATATATATATATATATATATATATATATATATATATATATATATACATTGATTGGATTATCCAGAGAATAGTGCTCGATACCGTGGTAGAGCGCAATATGTAGGTGTGGGAAAAATCACAAGACTACTTCATCTCTACAGAACTGTTTCATGAGGGGTTCCCTCAATCATCAGGAGATTTATATATATTTTTCTCCTGAATATTCCTCTCTACCTCGGTATTGAGCACTGCATAACACATAAACCACAGTAAACTCGGCTTATATATATATATATATATATATATATATATATATATATATATATATATATATATATATATATATATATATATATATATATATATATATATATATATATATACATATATATATATATATATGTATTGGGACACTCCCTTTTTGGAAGGAAGAGTCCTCCCATATTCTTTTGACGAAAGGCTGAGTGTTACTACAAGTCTATTTCACAGGTTACCCTGCTCATCAGGGGATTTTCTACAGCATGGCAGAATGTATTTCATGTAAGTGTGACATCATTATTTTTGCTTATCGGACAATAAACAGCATGAATGTAATTTGGTAAAAGATGCAGTTGTGGCAGGTGCTTGTGGCTTCCATCTTTCCACAACGAGGCGCAGTTGCAAT
This sequence comes from Nerophis ophidion, assembly GCF_033978795.1. Taxonomy (NCBI): domain Eukaryota; kingdom Metazoa; phylum Chordata; class Actinopteri; order Syngnathiformes; family Syngnathidae; genus Nerophis; species Nerophis ophidion. The sequence goes on from NC_084617.1 coordinate 43,521,997, forward strand.
GACAAGTGCAAACATGCATAACACAATATCGCACAGAGCGAGGGACTTTTAAAACTGAAAAGACAAAAAAAAAGAGGAGTTCAGTAATAAAGTTACAAACATTCACGGGAACTACTATTATAGGTATGATCACAAGTTTTTTTTATTTGTATATAGAAAGTTTTAAAACATTTCAACCTAAAGCAAATCTATTTCCTATTTTCTTAATGATACCCCCCGGAATTAACATTGACCATTAATTAGAGCACAGGAAGTTAGCGCTACATTGCACAGGCATACCTATTGAAGTGGTACAAAATACAGGAAAAAGACGCACTTTCCAAAAAACTTAATACAACAAAAATTAAAAGGTGCACGGCAAAAAGTGTACTCACAGAAAAAACAAGGCCAGCAACACTAGTGTCCTAATCATTTCAATACAAACTGTGCAGGCTCTACCAAACACAGACAGATTTCCAAAATGTCTTCGTCAGCGTGCATTTATCAACAGGAAGTGATGCACTTCCATAGTCACAGCTGTGGTCAATCAATTGACAAAACAAAAAATCAACTTCAAAAATTAAAGTGCACAAATAATACAAAATAAATCAAAGACTAAGTACAGTATCATAGGAACATAAATAAAGCAATAAAAACATGTGTGGACAACTATTATAATAAAAGGAAACATAGCTCATCAGCACAGTGAAAAAATCAACAAAGGGCTAGAATAGCTATATCTCCCTCTATATATAATATAATACTAATAAAGCAGCAACTTGAAGCCTTACATCAATTTATATGAAATACTTGATATGCATATAGACAACCATTCTAGAAAACATCCCAAAAGCAACTCCTCGTTCATCCCTTTCTAAACTCAGTTTGTAATGTGTGTATTCAAAAATGCTTCACCTTGCAGTCAAACTTTTTCTCCCCCCTCTCCTTAAAGTTTCACTTCTTCCAAACCCTGAAAGCTCCAGGAACAAACAGTATATCATGTCCAGCACTATTATAGTGTCTTGCTACAGAGGACTCCTAATGCTACCTTTATGTTCTGAAATGTGAATTGTGAGCTCTCTCTTAGTCTTTCCAACATAACCAAGGCCACATGGACACTTGAGAAAATACACAACTAATTTAGTTCTACAGGAAATTCTGCTTTTTAAAGGGAATTTACCACCTGAATGTTTTCTTTACCTATTGAAGTGGATTGTATGCTGCATGTCCTCAGCGAGTGTTTGAGTACCCTAAGTACACACCACAAACGGCAGCATAGCGACTGTACATGCAACACCCTCACTTAGTGACAATTGCCTCAGATGTGCTCAGGCTCGCTGTAACCTTTCCCTCATCGCTAATTGCTGCTTCCCAGACGTGGAGGGAGAGATTTATGTCTTATGATGGCAGCGGAGCACACGCGCTAATGGCGCTTAATGGGCATGGGGTGGCCATGAGAAGGGTGGACCAGAGGAGGACGTGGTGACCTCTGCTGAAGTGGTGGCCCCTCTGCCACACACACACACACACACACACACACACACACACACACACACACACACACACACTATACAACAATAATATATACAGTACATACTTTGCAAAGACATGCACCTGGGGATAGGTGGATTGGCAACACTAAATTGGCCCTAGTGTGTGAATGTGAGTGTGAATGTTGTCTGTCTATCTGTGTTGGCCCTGCGATGAGGTGGCGACTTGTCCAGGGTGTACACCGCCTTCCGCCCGATTGTAGCTGAGATAGGCGCCAGCGCCCCCTGCGACCCCGAAAGGGAATAAGCGGTAGAAAATGGATGGATGGATGGACTTTGCAAATATAAAAAAGCTTGTTGTGAAAAATTAGTTGGAATTTTACAAGAAAAAGGAAAACTTAGACTTTTGGCAGTATTATAAAACAAGTAGTCATATTACTCAATGCAAGTCAAAATTTTACAAGAAAAACTAAACATTTGTGCAATATTATGATAAAAGTCGGAATTTGACTCAATAACAGGCACAATTTTACAAGAAAAAGCTTAACATTTTGGCTATTTTATGAAAAGAGTTGTCTTTTTTACTCGACAAAAGTCACACTTTTATAGGAAAACTTAAAAATGTTGGCAATAGTATAATAATAATCAGAATTTTACTCGGCAAAATTATGACAAAAGTGATCATTTTCGCAAAAAATGTCACCACCTTACAAGAACAACAAAAAAATTGGTAATATTATGATAAAAGTAAACATTTTATGAGAAAATATTGCAATATCACAAAAACAGAAAGAATATAAAAAATGTAATTGGTTTTTAATCTTCATTATTTACTGTATTACAGTATGTCTCTATATACATATATGTTTTTGTTTTTTTTATATATAAATTTTGGCCAAAGGGGGCGCATTTCAATTTCTTACACACATTTGTTATTACATAGGTTGGCCAGAGAGGGAGCCCTTCAAATTTTTACACACATTTGTTATTTCATATGTTGGCCACAGGGGAAGCTCTTTTAATACCAATACACAGTCAATTAGGAAAAATCCCTCCTTTTTGGGAACACCCTTATGGTATTCAGTATTGGGACCATGATTTCGGTCTTAACTTGTTTACCAGTCTTCATATGGAAGGTACTTTTCCATGTTGTCTGAAGAAGGAAATACAAGAACACACACACACACACACACACACACACACACACACACACACACACACACACACACACAGACCCGCACCCAGACCAGTCCATATCACCCCTATTTGATCCAGTCTTCATTGACTTCCAGTCAAATTCAGTTGAAGATTTTAGTCCTGACTTTGCGTGCATTGCATGGTGGGGCCCCTCAGTACATCATTGACTTGTTAGGGCCCGACACTTCAGGGTGTTCAGGCCAGGGTTTTCTAAAGATCCCAAAAAGTAATTTTAAAACCTGTGGAGACATGGCATTCTAGGCTTTAGCTCCTAGACTCTATAACAACTTGTACCTGTCCCTCCGTTGTCTTGACTGCGTTGACACTTTTAAGAAACATTTGAAAACTTCTCTTTTTAGTAAAGCTTTTAGTTAATGCACCTTTTGACTATAATTTTTAATCCACTTTGTATCCTTTTTAGGATGTTGCCACTGTTGTTTTAATTGAATTGTATTTTTACTTCACCTATGTTTTGTACAGCGCGTTGTGATTTTATCTGCACGCAGCTACTGAACTGAAATGCTAAAGGAATGTAGGATGAATGTTGAAATCATTTTAAACGCAGAAATGCTTTGAAGGTTGGAATGGTTTGAATGTTGAAGAGTTTAAATTTCCAGGAAAACCGGAATTTGGTTTGGAATTTGGGAAAGTGTTAGTTTGAATGTCCTGGATGAGTGGAATGTGCTACTGTTTAAATGGTTTGAATAGGTTGAAAAATGTGGGAATTGTGCAACTTGGAAAAATGTCCCATTCATTTCAATAGGAGTTTTCTGAAAAAATTGGGAAAAGCAGGATTTTTTAAAAAATGCTAAAAAACTTCTAAATGAGTCGAAATGGTTGGTGTCGGAATGTTTCAAATCAGTGGAGAAATGTTTGAGTAGTAACATGTTAAATTAAGAAACTGTATTATGGAATTCCTAGAATTTTGGGAAAACTAGGAATTTTTCCAGTAAAAAAAACAACTTTGGTATTTGTCCCGATTAAGAGGAATGTTTTGACGAGGGAACGGTTTAAATGCGTTGAAAAATGTGGAAGGAGTAGTCGCCAGAAAAAAGGGTGGGAATAGGGTTTTGAAAAAGCAGGAATTCTGGAAAATCCTGGAATTTTTTTGAACTTGTAAAAATTATAGTTTGAATATCCAGAATGGTGAAGTGTGTTGAAGGTGTAATAGTTTGAATAGGTTGAGAAATATGGAAATGGTGAAAGTTTGAAAAATGGCCAATTCATTTTGGATAGGAAAAATGTCCCGGATAACCTGGGAATTCTGGGAAATCGGGGAATTTTTGGTATTGATCAAGGAAAAGCCCGCAATTCCTGAATAGGCTGAACAGTTTGAAGTTGGAACGATTTGAATCGGGTGAAAAATGTGGAAGGTAGAGCGTGCCAAAAATCTGGAGAAGAAGTTGAATAATAAAGAAAACCATATGTGTGAATGCTTTGGTGCATTCACACAATAAATATGACTTTTTCTAGTGAGTCAAAGCACGTTGCACTGGAAAGCCATTATACATTTATACATTTATTTCACATTAAGCAAAGAGACGGCTCTTATCTCAAAACACTCTTAAGTGGAGGTAAGCACATACACAGACGGGCTCATTTATCTTTCCTTCACCATGTCATGAAAAATGTTCTAAAGCAACCGTTTAAGCACCTCTTTTCTCAAAAGTGGAGCAAACAAGTGAGACAGATGATAGACTAGTGTGTGGGGCCGTTAGGGACATTATTCAGAATTACGTCTTACATACACTACTGAAATGCTCTTACATACACTACTGAAAGGCTCTTACAAACTCTACTGATATGCTCTTACACACACTACTGAAATGCTCTTACATACACTACTGAAATGCTCTTACATACACTACTGAAATGCTCTCACATACACTACTGAAATGCTCTCACATAAACAACTAAAATGCTCTCAAATAAACAACTAAAATGCTCTCACATTTACAACTAAAATGCTTTCACATAAACAACTAAAATGTTTTACTCTTACGCACACACACACACCACTTTCGTGTGAGAGACAACAATTTTAGTAGTCGCACACACACACACCACTTTCGTGTGAGAGACAACAATTTTAGTAGTATGTGTGCAAGGATTTCAGTTGTATGTATAAGAGCATCTTACCAGTGTATGTAAGAGCATTTCAGTAGTGTGTATAAGCGACATTCCGGTTCCGGTTCCGGTCACCAATAATGTCCGCCCCTTTTCAGTTATTTATTTTTGTAAAGTCAAGTTGTTTGTGAACAAAATGTTCATTATCGTCTCACTAATGTTTACATCTATGTCTGTAATTACAATGTTATTTGTCTGGAGTTTAGGTAGTTGACCTTCTTCATCAATGCCAAAGTAGTTGTCAGCATCAAAATGCTGCTTATAGCTGGATGGATTCCTCCATTATTAATGACACCTGAATGCCACAGCTGAAGTGGTGTCTGCCCCCCTTGCGTTGAGATGCAGAGAAGTTGTTTGGAAGCCAACTTCCATGAATCCAGAGGTTGTGTATTCCGTCCTTGTTGAAATGGTCATGCAGCTGTCTCTGAAATAAGAATGTAACAATCAGATCACATGAAAACAGCTAAGAAAATATAAGTCATGCGAGAAAATGCATTTTTAGACAATATGATTTGCTTGAGCGGCTAGGGGACATCAAAAACTGGATTAGAAAAGACAGATTCAAAATAATAATACAAATAAATAATAATTTCAGCCGGCTGGATGTACGTTGGCGGGCCGTAAGTTTGGGGACCCCTTATCTAGTCCAAAGAAAATCGCTAAATAAACACAATCTATTATTATTACTATTCGATCAGCTACTGACGTGCCACGACGTGACTCACATTTCAACATGTTACCATAGCAACAACTCTGCAAACATTATTAGCTGATTTGACAGTGTACTTTTTACGTTTCCTCCGAGACAAACGGCAAGTTTGCAATAGATGTGAGACTCATAGGAGCCGCAGAAACACTAGTTGCTAACTTGTTTGTAGTGGAAGCACACAAGGCTAACTGCTTAATGGCTACAATGCCATGTTGCCTTACATTTCGTGGGATTCAACAATCATTTAGAAATAAATAATGTCTAATTACCTTTTCTGTGCAACCAACGGCGGCAGCCCGACCCTTGTTGCTGAAGCCCTCAAATCATGAAGTAGAGCTCCTGCCTCCGTTAAGCTACTTGTCGGCAGTTAGGCAGACATTTTTTTACAAACAACTTTGCTTTAAAGAAATAATAAAAACCTGAAAAGGGGCAGGCATTATTGGTGACCTGAACCGGAATGGAATGTCGCTTATACACAAACTGAAATGCTCTTACATACACTAGTAAGATGCTCTCACACACACTGGTAAGATGCTCTTATACATATAACTGAAATCCTTGCACACATACTACTAAAATTGTTGTCTCTCACACGCAAGTGGTGTGTGTGTGTGTGCGTTAGAGTAAAACATTTTAGTTGTTTATGTGAGAGCATTTTAGTTGTTTATGTGAGAGCATTTTAGTTGTTTATGTGAAAGCATTTCAGTGGTGTATGTAAGAGCATTTCAGTAGTGTATGTAAGAGGTAATCCTGAATAATATCCCTAACGGCCCCTCATAGACTAGGCTCGATGGACACACAGTCCTGTTATACAATAATAAAAAAGTGGATTATATATAATAGGGGACTTTTTAATGCATTTACAGCAGAGGTGTCAAACTCATTTTAGCTCAGGGGCCACATGGAGGAAAAGCTATTCCCAGGTGGGCCGGACTGGTAAAACCATGGCATGATAACTTAAAAACAAAGGTGACTTCGGATTGTTTTCTTTGTTTTACTTTGGCCAAAAATAGAACATTCTGAAAAAATTACAAATCTCAAATAATCCTTTTGACAAAACTTCAAATTCTGAGGAAAAAAAAAACTTGTGCGGTTTGAAAAACACAGCGACCTTAGACTTTGTGTCTTTGTATCAACAAAGCCAATAAACATTATGTCACAGCCTACCTGGGATTGAACAAAATAATAACAAACTTCTTGGTGTCAAATGCCTTAATTGCCATGTCTTATTAATGCTGTGCTAATTCAACAAACTACACACACGGTAGAAACTGTTGAAGATGGTTGAGTTACACTCACTTTTCTCATTTTTGACAGAGACATTTAGGGGCAATGAGGGCACCAAAGAACCATGCGTTCGAAGCAGAAGACCTAAAACTGCAGATTTTGCGTTTCATTTGTTCAAGGGTAGGAGCCAAAGCCATGCGTTACCATAGCTATATGCTCTTTACTGCGTACCGCTTGCTTGGCCCCGGTATCAAGCGTTTGCTTGCCCAACAGAGTTGTTATTGCGAAACCCAGTGGACACATTTAGATCAGCAGTTTTTTTCAATAAATCAGAATGAGAATCAGAAGTACTTTATTAATCCCTGAGGGGAAATTAAATTTTCAGCACAATCCCATTCAAGATCAGACAGACAGAACGGGATCGCTGACGGGTCTGCCAACTTCCGGCGCTCCTTACAAAAAAATTGAGAAACAGGTAAAACCTGGGCCCCTGGAAAGGGGGTCCAGACTGAGGCCAAGGAAAAAAAAACATCATAGCCATGGCACACGTAAGCTTGTGTGTAAGAGGAAACATCAACGAACACAAAGGACATTAAAAGACATTAACATAGCAGAACTGATGCAACCAGCTGCCACTCCAGCAGTGCAACCAAAGCAACCAAACAAAAACATTGTTTAAACACCCACACGCACTGTGGTGGTTTTCCACGCCATCGTCTGCTGGGGTAGTGGTAGTATGGCCAGAGACAGGAGCAGACTCAACAAAGCAACCAAGAGAGCTGACACCACCGTCGGCCGCCCACCAACTCTCGGCCAGAGTCCAGTCCGCATGGATGAGCGAGGATACGTCTTAGAAGACCCAGGTGTCCGACACATGGTCACCTAACCAAGACACTGTGAAGCTTTTCCGTCCCGGCGATCAGCAATTAGCTCCTCAGCCCTGTCTCTTCATCCGCATCTCCTCCAGTCTCTCCAAACGGACTCTGGTGTGGCAGGGAACCAGCAGCTGGTCTCCATGGTCAAAAGGCTCCCGGGAGGCAGGTCACGGAAGTGCCACCCCCAGTCGCACAGTCCTGAAGGGTCCTGTACCAAAAGGCAAAAAACAAACAAACAAAAAAAAAACACATGAAAACAAGAGGGAAACAGCAGGAACACAAAAGGATGACACAAGAGCACAGAGCTCCTGCTACAAGCAGCCGCTACAGCGACGCCATCTTGGTAAACTATTTCAGCTCAATTTTATACTTATCAAACTCAACTCGCGGGCCGCGTAAAACCTGTTCGCGGGCCGTACGTTTGATACCCCTGATGTACAGTAAGCCGTTGTGTCCAAAATGTATTTCAGTATTCAGCTTTATTTTATCGGAACGTTGAAACATTGATTGGAAATATATCCTCAAACTGAGCAGTATGGCAGATGTTACCTGCAGTTGTGATGAAAGATGACATGATTCAAATACGACAGTCATTCATTCAGTCTGTGATTCATGGGTACATTTGCACACTGTGAAGCAGAAAGAAAGCGGGAAGAAGGCGTCAGAGTGACACAGGGTGAAGGTTTGTCTCATGAAAGCAACTCTTTGCTTCCATTTATCCCTTTGCTCCTCGCTTCAACACTTTTCAACGCCTCAAACATCGTTTAATGACGGTTCTTGTCTATATTTCTCTCTACCTGTCTGTATTCCCTGTTCATCAATCGCAAATACTTCCCTGATTGGGGTACAAATCCCTGTGGAGGAAGGCATTGTTATGCACCAAAATTAACCTAAAATGTCAATGCAAGATGTGCTTACGCTGTGCAGAAGGGATGTAGAAGATGTTTACTTCCCATATCAATTGGTGCTTTTTGAGAACAGATAGTAGACTTAGACTTCCTTTTATTGTCATTCAAATTTGAACTTTACAGTCAAGCTAAGAACGGAATTTTGTTGCATTAGCTCATTGTAGTGCAGGGTAAAATAGATTATTTAAGGACAGACCTGTAATAAGAAAAATATGTTTAAGGTACCGTAAGATTTTTTGTTAAAATAAAGCCAATAATGCAATTTTTTGTGGTCCCCTTTATTTAGAAAAGTATCAAAATAATTTTGGTATCTGTACCAAAGTATTAGTATCGAACCAGCGCTTGTGTGAACAATTAAAATGAATATTTGCGTTTCTACCATCACTGTTGTCCTTAAACTTGTACAAGTGGGTCATTACCACATTTTGTCTTTCTAAAAACAAGCTGACTTGTTGGCCTTCAGTTTGTCTCCCATGTCCTTTCTGGCTATTCTCTTCCCGGCTGTTTTCACAACAAGCCTGTGTATCTTCACAGAAATCATGCCCTAGAATTGAGCGTTGCCCCTTCGCTTTTTCCTGGCTGTGTCTGTTTCTGTCAGCCCCCCCCCAAATACCCCCCCCCCCCCCCACCCCACACACACACACACACACACTTTCCCCTCTCATCTCTTTTGCAGAGCTTTTGGACAATGATATCGCCTGAAACAGGCAGAGTCTGACAGAGTTGGTAATAATGAATTAAGTCTGTAGCCCGGCCTGACTGAGATTTAAATTATAATTACTCCTGTGGGGATGGACGAGGTTATTGCCAGAGAGAGAAATAAATTGTAGTGAAGTGCATTGCCACTCTTGCTTTTAAAATGCTTCTCAATTTGGCCTCAATGTATTTGGGCATTAACAAAAGCGATTGGTTCATGTTTTTGTGTGTGTTGGTTTGGCTGATGGAAGTGGTACCTGGATCGACCCAACACCTAATTAATTTTTGTAGAAATAATAAACCTGTATATTTGTCAACAAGTGTTATATGTGTTGTAATAACTATTGCTCTATTTGTGCTGTAGAACAGTCATTCTTCACCATAAGTGTCCCATTATTGCTGAGCTGTGGTACTCAGTTGTAAATACACTTTTCCACCACTTGTGGCAGTGATTACAATATCATCCCAAAAAACAGAAGTCCGTAGCCAATGTCATAGAAGTTTCTTCAGCGCAAAATGTATGACTAAAGTGGTGGAGCGATATTGGTATTTATTTTTGTAATCAACTTCACCCAAGCCTTGATAGTAATTTTTGTGATTAACTCATGGTTTCATATCATTTGACAAGGTTCATCCTGTTAGACTGTAAGAAGGTTAGATATAATCATTGAATATGATTAACATTAAGAGTACATCCATCCCCTTTCTTCCGCTTATCCGAGGCTCGGTGGCGGGGGTAGCAGCCTAAGTAGAGAAGCCCCGACTTCCCTTTCCCCAGCCACTTTATCCAGCTCCTCCCGGGGGATCCCGAGGTGTTCCCAGGCTAGCCGGGAGACATAGTCTTCCCAACGTGTCCTGGGTCTTCCCTGTGGCCCCCTGCCAGTCGGGCATGCCCTAAACACCTTCCCAGGGAGGCGTTCGGGTGGCATCCTGACCAGATGCCTGAACCACCTCATTTGGCTCCTCTCAATGAGGAGCAGCAGCGGCTTTACTTTGAGCTCCTCCAGGATGACAGTGCTTCTCACCCTATCTCTAAGGGAGAGCCCCGCCACCCGGCAGAGGAAACTCATTTCGGACGCTTGTACCCGTGATCTTGTCTTTTCGGTCATAACCCAAAGGGCATGACCATAGGTGAGGATGGGAACGTAGATCGACCCGTAAATTGAGAGCTTTCCCTTCCAGCTCAGCTACTTTTTCAGAACAACAGATCGATACAGCCTCCGCATTACTGAAGACGCCGCACCGATCCGCCTGCCCATATCACGATCCACTCGTCCCTCACTCGTGAACAAGACTCCGAGGTACTTGAACTTCTCCACATGGGGCAAGATCTCTTCCCCAACCCGGAGATGGCACTCCACCCTTTTACAGGGCGAGAACCATGGGCTCGGATTTGTAGGTGCTGATTCTCATCCCCGCCGCTTCACACTTGGCTGCGAACCGATCCATGACATATTTACAAATGTTCCTTCAAAAATGTAACAAAAGACAGTTTTTGTAACAAGGCATACAGTAGTCTACCGGAGAGGTCATTGAAAGTGCTCTTCGTCCCCCTCCTACTCCTCGGGCCACTGGAGTCATCTTCTTTGCCTCATTCTCGCTGTCACTTTCATTTTCGGCATCTGTTTTCTTTTTTGATAGCCGTGTCGTCGTCTTCGGCCATAGGGCTGTGTTGAGTGCATTTCGTTCATTCTTTGTCATGATGATGGTGAGTGCATAATGTGCTAAAAGGCAGACTGAATGATTGTGTAAGCATGTTTGATTTAATGTGAACATTTTAATTGGTCCACCATGACCTATTTCGTTGGTCAAATGTCCATCCATCCATCCATTTTCTACCGCTTTTCCCTTTTCGGGTTGCGGGGGGTTGCTGGAGCCTATCTCACCTGCATTCCGGCGGTAGGCGGGGTACACCCTGGACAACTCGCCACTTCATCGCAGGGCCAACACTGATAGACAAACAACATTCCCACTCAAATTCACACTCTAGGGCCAATTTTTAGTGTTGCCAATCAACCTATCCTCAGGTGCATGTTTTTGGAGGTGGGAGGAAGCCAAAGGGGACCCACGCAGTCATGGGGAGAACATGAAAACTCTACACAGAAAGTGACAAGGCTAAATTCATTGGCATGTCAAGATTCCATAAATCCATGGAATAGCCACAGCTTTGTAATAGTACAGTGTGAGAAGGAGATGGCGCGGAGGCAGGGACGTCGTTAGCTGCAGCGTATTTATTGAAATATACAACTATATGTGAATTATGTGTTCAAACCAAATCTATAAGGTGTGACTATGTGTAGCAGGTATATCAGGAGTGTTACCAAGTGGTGTTGAAGTTGTTTGTTGAGATCGGTGCAGAAATCCAGAAAGGGCGTAGCAGGCTCGGAGGTCCAGGGACAGGCAAGAGGTCAGGGGCTGGAGCGAGGCGTCGTGATCCAAAGGCAGGCGTGAGGTCAAGATCCAGGAAGGCAGCAGACAGTCCAGAGGTTATCCAGGGAGACGAGACACACAACTTGAAACCAGGGGATGACGAAGGGTTGCTGGATGACGACACAAGACAAGACACAGTGAGCATGACGGAGGGGAAACAAAGAGCAAGGAAGCATATGGGCAAAGAAGAGAGATGTGAGAGGCTTACTGTACAAGTACAAGTAGCTACGTTCTGGCACTGGAACACAGAACGCACTGGCTTATGAAGGCAGGATTCTCATCAGCGTGGAGAGTTGGAGGTGGCAGGTGTATGAACCGTAACAAGCATTGTATTGCAGGTTTTAATGTGTGGGGGTAAAAAGTAGCCACTCATAGTGGGGACATTACTGTCAACGCACTAGAGAAAGTGAGGTTCTCTGATTGGTCCGGGGTCGGCTTCAACTGTGGTGAAGCACAGAGGAGACGATCAGATTTGACGAGCTAAAGGAGGTAACAAACATTTCGTAAGTGAATCCCTGCAAGGATCATTACCATTGCCAGAGGGAGGCAGGGAGGGAGGACTCCTGCCTGAGCAAAGTGATCGAAGCTGCAGCTTGCTACCCGGTCCAATTTTGGGCAAGGCCCACCAGGCCCGATTGCGGGGTATGACCCGCCTGAGGCACGTTGTCGTACACCATGCTACTTGTCCCATGGGGATGAATCTCGACAGGCCTCGCAGCCACCATCTTGGAACATCCTCCCAACACACCTGCTGTACATGTGGTGCCTCGGGTATTCAACTCCCCTCCAGGGATTCAATGTTCAACAATTCCACAACAATCAGACTTTTTTAAATTGAATCATCTAATAGTCGATCATCCTAAGTCCACTTTAGTAGAAGCCTTAGCTATTTGCTAATGACACTTTCTGATGAAGAGCATCTCCTGCTGGAAAACTACCTAAAATGATCTTTTTACATAAAGGGTTCATCAGAATTGCAAAGTAATATTTAAAGGTGTCCTTAGTAATACTTTGTATAAAGTTATTGTAGCATTGCACTCAGCTAATGCAAACTTATCAGGAGTTTGCATTGCATGTGCGAGGAACCTTTTGACTCTTCTTCTTCTTTTGTTGCTGTATCTTCACTTGATCGTGTTAAGAGTGTGTTTAGTTCTCTTCTAGAGTGTGTGTGTGTGTGTGTGTGTGTGTGTGTGTGTGTGTGTGTGTGTGTGTGTGTGTGTGTGTGTGTGTCTTAAAACCAAAGGAAGGTGCTAGTGTGAAGCCGGTGTCTGTGCGTGTAACTTTCATAACCTTGCCATTCACGCCTCACTAAATGTGTTCTTGCGTGAATGTCTGCATTGTTAGTCCAGTTGGCGTCTCAGCCTATACACGGAAACAAAGACAATGGGTCCTATGCAACACATTCTTCTTTATGCATTTTATCACTTTCCTTTTTCTTCCCTGCCTTAGGAAATGACTTTTATTTGATACTGGTTGATGGGTACTTTGCACATTTGAACCAATACAGAAACCATTTCCAGTACCTGGGAATCGAAGTCTGTATGTGTTAATAGATATGAATTGTTTTTGATTATAAAATCTCATTTATTGCAAAATTTAAAAGTGAGATGTTTATGATAACTGCTGCCCTGTTTTATCATCATAATAAGTTATATTTGTCTATTACCTGACCGTTTCTGTTAGCTACCTCTCTTTGTTTTGAATGTATATTTTTTTGCTAAATCTACTCTTTATTTTATGCTGCCCATTGTATATATTATATATTAATATAATATAATAATGTATAAGTATATATTATATACTGTATGTACACTATGTTGCCAAAAGTATGTGGCCACTTGTCTTGACTCACATATGAACTTGAAGTGCCATCCCATTTCTAACCCATAGGGTTCAGTATGATGTCAATCCACCTTTTGAAGTTGATACAGCTTCAACTCTTCCGGAAAGGCTGTCCACAAGGTTGCGAAGTGTGTTGATAGGAATTTGCGATCATTCTTCCAAAAGCGCATTGGTGAGGTCACAAACTGATGTTGGTCGAGAAGGCCTGGCTCTCAGTCTCCATTTTAATTTATCCCAAAGATGTTCTATCAGCATTAGCGGGTTCAGGTCAATACTCTGTGCAGGCCAGTTAAGTTCATCCACACCAGACTCTGTCGTCCATGTCTTTATGGACCTTGCTCTTGTTGGAAGAGGAAGGGGCCCGCTCCAAACTGTTCCCACAAGGTTGGAAGCATGGAACTGTCCGAAATATTTTGGTATGGTGAGCTCTGGAAAATCCTCAACAACCAGCTTCCTGGTTTCAGCCAGAAACTTAAAACCAGACTCACCAACATCAACATCAAGGAGGGCAACTCCCTCATTACAGACAAAATGGAGGTAGCAAGCAGACTTAACACCTTTTTCACCAGCATAGTTACATCTCTAGTTAACAAGCTGTCCCTGTCTGGTCGCTTTTGTGTAGAACACATTAAAGCCTACTACAGAAAGCTAGGAGTATTCAACAACGATTTCAAATTAGAAATGGTCTCAGCTGACGAGGTGCTTAAAAAATTGAGCGCGCTCCACCTAAACAAGGCCACCTGCCTTGACAATATCCCCTCCAGATTCCTCATGGACTCTGCCACCACCATTGCCCCAATCATCACACACATAATAAACCTCTCAATCAAACAAGGCCAAGTACCAAAAGATTTCAAGATAGCAAGAGTAACCCCCCTTTTTAAAATAGGAAGCAAATTAGAACCTGGTAACTATCGACCTGTTTCTATTCTCAGTACCATTTCAAAAGTAATGGAAAACATAGTTTATGAACAGGTCGATAGTTACCTTGCTACTAAAAAACTTATGTACAAATTCCAATCCGGCTTCAGAACTAACAACTCCACTAACACATGACTTCTCTATCTGACCGACCACATCAAACATAAGTCGGATGTGTGCAAATACTGCGGCATGGTCATGCTGGACCTTCAGAAGGCCTTTGACACCGATAACCAGGCTATACTGTTGGATAAGCTCAGAGCAATCGGATTTGATAAAACCTTATCGAGCTGGATGCAATCTTACTTGGAGGGGAGGAAACAGGTGGTAGAGGTGAACGGCACCGTGTCCCCCACCCACCCCCCTGACAGTTGACTTTGGAATATTTAGGAGCGAGGAAATTTCCCGACTGGATTTGTTGCACAGGTGGCATCCTATGGCAGTTCCACGCTGGAAATCACTGAGCTCCTGAGATCGGCCCATTCTTTCACAAATATTTGTGTCTCCATGCCTAATTGCTTGATTTTATACACCTTTGGCCGGGCCAAGAGATTAGGACACCTCATTTTGATCATTTGGATGGATGGCCAAATACTTTTTGCAATGTAGTGTATAATATGTAAATATTACATTTATGTAATGATTTATAATGCTACTATGGTACATTTTTGTCTACTTTATACCTTTCTTTTCGCCCTCTTTTTGTGCCCTTGTGTGCATTATCTTTTCCATCCTTATCCTTTCCATCTTTTGTAGCTGAGCTACTGTGTGGAACAATTTCCCTTGTGGATCATTAAAGTTTGTGTTAGTCTACTGTGACTGGCTGTAGTTTTATTTTTCATTAACAGATTTGGAGGCGTTGAAATTGCCACGTAAAATCCTTAAGGCTAATCAATAGCATGTCAATAGCAAAGCTAATGTATATTAGCATCAAGCTAGCACATCTTTGGAAAAGCGCAGTCTTACTTTACTTACGTTGGAGCATCTATAGAGTCAATTTCTTTGTTTCATTGAAAATTGCAACATGACCTAGAGGTAGTTGTGGCTAAATACGCTATGTGGGAAAATCCGGCAACCAGGCGTGAAGTCACACCCAACTCAGGTTGTCACAATCTGGTGAGCGTTGCTTGTACTGTGACTCTAAGGATTCAGGGATGGCAGGCGTAATGCAAGTAAAGTAAATTTAAAAGTCCTGTGACTATTGCATGAAACAAACAAAAAAAACCATGTTTTTTTTTAAACATTAAACTAAAATGTAATGTTTTTTCCAGCATTAAAAGAAAAAGCCACTTTGCGACTTGTCCAGGGTGTACTCGCCTTCCGCCCGATTGTAGCTGAGATATGCACCAGTGCCCCCGCGATCCCAAAGGGAATAAGTAGTAAAAAATGGATGGATGGATGGATGGATGGATGGATGGATGGATGGAAAAGAAAAATCCAATGTTTTTTTTCAAACCTGAATACCCAAAGTCAATGTTTTATATATATATATATATATATATATATATATATATATATATATATATATATATATATATATATATATATATATACACATATATATATATATATATATATATATGTATATATATATATATATATATATGTATATATATATATATATATATATATATATATATATATATATATTTTAAACATCAAAACCTAAATATAATGTTTTTTTCTAACATTTACACACTCAGCAACAGTCTACCAAGTACAATGATCCAGCGCTGAAGGAGGCACCACGTGGAACTAAATAGAACTAATTAATAGGATGTGCTGACAGGACATGGAACATGAAGTAAAGGTGCTTCAAAACACAGAGACACAACAGGAAATATTGACAAAACAAGAGCACCAGGACAGGAAGTGATTCTAAACACAGGTAATAGAAACTAAAAATAACACTGGACAGACATTTTAACACCAATATACAGGAAAACCCAAACATGACCTGGTATTGAATCTCTGTCCGGTAGGACTGGCTGGATTCTTTTAGTGCCATAAAAGTACCAGATTCGGTAGCCATCCTTATTTGATACATTTTAGTTTGTACTTTTTTCAACTTTTGTATGCATAGATGCTACAGATGTCAAATTTCTTCTATATGACAGGAGTCCTCTGCTGTTTTGTAAGGACCTATTGGTTGGGCACAGATCCTCTATATCAGTGCCATGTCTTCATGTTTCCGATGAACATTTTGCTGCACATCATTTCATCCTAGCCACACTCTTCATCTAGTCTCCAGACCAAGAGAGCGCTTGACTGCATATTATCTTTGTGCCACAATCAACTTTGTCTAGCTTTTCTTATGTCTGTTAAAACAAGGACACATAAGTTATATTAAAATTGTCTTGTACTCCTATTAAGGAGACATTATTACATCGTATTATCGCCCAGCTCCACAGTCTGAAAAATTATTCAAATGTATCAAAAATACACACACAACTACTACTACTACTGCTCATTTTTCCTCTGTAGGACCAGACCATAAATGCCAGCTGTATATTTTCAAATGAGGGCTGTTAAAGGACATGTTCTACCCTTTCTCTCTCTTAATGAAATGTCAGGCTATTGACCCATCTTTCTCTTAAATGCTAATTTGCCAGCCTCTTTGACCTTTCACCCCTGTGCCTTTACCATTTCAGAGCCTGTGGAGGTCACTGCACAACCTGAAAGACGTCGGCGTGGTGCAGGTAAAAGTCATCCGGGCCGAGGGACTGATGGCAGCAGATGTCACGGGTAAGAAGGGTGTGTCACACCCAAACAACAGGACTAATAACCTCCCTTGTGCTTCAATTTCAAAGAGTATTCTTCAATAATTTCATTCCTTTTATGAAGCGAAGGTCTGTCCCTGGTCTTTGAAGTCATTAGTGTACGTTAATGCATCTTATCTTGTGTACCCTGCCTCTTGAGGACATACTGTAGAAACAAAAATGTATGAATGAAGGCACGGTTGGAAGACCTTAACCTGCTCAGTAGGCTAGTGGTTAGGATCCGCCCTGAGACTGGAAGGTCGTGAGTTCAAACCCCAGCTGAGTCATACCAAAGACTACAAAAATGGGACCCATTGCCTCCCTGCATCAAGGGTTGGAATTGGGGGTTAAATCACCAAAATGATTCCCGAGCGTGGTCACCGCTGCTGCTCACTGCTCTCTCACCTCCTAAGGGCTGACCATGGGAATGGCACAAATGCAGAGGAAAATTTCACCACACCTTGTGTGTGTGTGATTGTGGTTGGGACTTTAACTTTATTTTAAACTTTAATAAACCTTATCTCAACCCTTTCCAAACTTTGATCTGAAAAAGAACAGAGATTCGTTCAATCAATGACCAATGAATGACCTATGGGCGAGTTCCAAAGTCTTCTGGAAAATTTGGTTGTATATTCAAAGTTTAATATAACAATTATATTGTTATATCAAATATAATTGATTTAACAATTATATTTGATATAATTGTTATATCAAATATATAACAATTATATATATTGTTATATATATAACAACATATATAATTGTTATATAAATAATTATATATATTGTTATATACATATAATTGTTATATATAACAATTATATATATTGTTATACATATAACAATATATATTGTTATATATATAACAATATATATTGTTATATATATAACAATATATATAACACAGGCAATAGAAACTATTGCCTGTGTTATATATACCACAGGCAATATTGTTATATATTCCGGCCACTCTACTAACCGGAATAGCTCGGTTGGTAGAGTGGCCGTGCCAGCAACTTGAGGGTTGCAGGTTCCATCCCCGCTTCCGCCATCCTAGTCACTGCCGTTGTGTCCTTGGGCAAGACACTTTACTCATCTGCTCCCAGTTCCACCCACACTGGTTTAAATGTTAAAATTAGATATCGGGGTTCACTATATAAAGTGCTTTGAGTCATTAGAGAAAAAGTGCTATATAAATATAATTCATTTCATTTCATTATATATTCTAAAAACGCGATCCCTGCCATGGATTTGAATTTCCACCAGTTTACATCACGGTGTGGTGGCCGGTAAACTAGGTTGTAGGACCAGCCAAAGTCTTACAGAAATGTTTTTATACATCCATCCATCCATCCATCATCTTCCGCTTATCCGAGGTCGGGTCGCGGGGGCAGCAGCTTAAGCAGAGAAGCCCAGACTTCCCTCTCCTCAGCCACTTCGTCCAGCTCTTCCCGGGGGATCCCGAGGCGTTCCCAGGCCAGCCGGGAGACATAGTCTTCCCAACGTGTCCTGGGTCTTCCCCGTGGCCTCCTACCGGTTGGACGTGCCCTAAACACCTCCCTAGGGAGGCGTTCGGGTGGCATCCTGACCAGATGCCCGAGCCACCTCATCTGGCTCCTCTCGATGTGGAGGAGCAGCGGCTTTACTTTGAGTTCCTCCTGGATGGCAGAGCTTCTCACCCTATCTCTAAGGGAGAGCCCCGCCACCCGGCGGAGGAAACTCATTTCGGCCGCTTGTACCCGTGATCTTATCCTTTCGGTCATGACCCAAAGCTCATGACCATAGGTGAGGATGGGAACGTCGATCGACCGGTAAATTGAGAGCTTTGCCTTCCGGCTCAGCTCCTTCTTCACCTCAACGGATCGATACAACGTCCGCATTACTGAAGACGCCGCACCGATCCGCCTGTCGATCTCACGATCCACTCTTCCCCACTCGTGAACAAGACTCCTAAGTACTTGAACTCCTCCACTTGGGGCAGTGTCTCCTCCCCAACCTGGAGATGGCACTCCACCCTTTTCCGGGCGAGAACCATGGACTCTGACTTGGAGGTACTGATTCTCATTCCGGTCGCTTCACACTCGGGTGCGAACCGATCCAGTGAGAGCTGAAGATCCCGGCCAGATGAAGCCATCAGGACCACATCATCTGCGAAAAGCAGAGACTTAATCCCGCGGCCACCAAACCGGAACCCCTCAACGCCTTGACTGCGCCTAGAAATTCTGTCCATAAAAGTTACTAACAGAATCGGTGACAAAGGACAGCCTTGGCGGAGTCCAACCCTCACTGGAAACGAGTCCGACTTACTGCCAGCAATGCGGACCAAGCTCTGACACCGATCATACAGGGAGCGGACCGCCATAATAAGACAGTCCGGTACCCCATACTCTCTGAGCACTCCCCACAGGACTTCCGGAGGGACACGGTCGAATGCCTTCTCCAAGTCCACAAAGCACATGTAGACTGGTTGGGCAAACTCCCATGCACCCTCAAGAACTTTGCCGAGAGTATAGAGCTGGTCTACAGTTCCACGACCAGGACGAAAACCACACTGTTCCTCCTGAATCCGAGGTCCGACTATCCGGCGTAGCCTCCTCTCCAGTACACCTGAATAAACCTTACCGGGAAAGCTGAGGAGTGTGATCCCACGATAGTTGGAACACACCCTCCGGTCCCCCTTTTTAAAGAGAGGGACCACCACCCCGGTCTGCCAATCCAATTTTTATACATTCAAAGTGTTATATAACAAATATATATTCTAAAAAACATGATCTCTGCCATGGATTCCGAATTTCCACCAGTATACATCGCGGTGTGGCTGACGGTAGACTGGGTTGTAGGACGCGCTAACAAGCTAAATCTGTTCACGGTAGCTTGTATGCTGTTTAGGGATGCTACAAACTGTGCTCGTTTGCTCAATACAGCTAGCGCTAGCAAGTTTGTCCACAGCATCTACAGTTACAAAGTTACTCTGCTCTACCTGTCAGACACGTGTCTCTAGCAGAATCAGAATCAGAATAGTTTTTATTGCCATTGTTTGAGAACGGGTTCACAAATTAAGAATCTTTCTTAGTGAAATTGTGCAACATAAAACACATATAACATAGAATAGGAATAAAAATTTGCTGTAACTAAGCTATCAGATATTGTGATTGTTCATTAGTCTGATGGCCGAGGGGGAAAAAACTATTCAGTTGGCGGGAGTTGTGGGCTTGGATGGACCGTAGTCTCCTGCCTGAGGGGAGAGAGGAGAATAGTTTGTGTCCATCGTGAGAAGAGTCAGCAGTGATTCGACCCACACGCATCCTGGTCCTGGAGGAAAACAGGTCCTGGAGGGATGGGAGCCTGCAGCCAGAAACCTTCTCAGCAGCACGTACGATGCGCTGCAGTCGATGCTTGTCCAGCAGGGACAGCCTATACATGTGAATGGTGCAATAAACTGTGCCCTGCTAATTTAGCAGCTATGTAGCTGAAAGTGAAGTGATCTGTAAATTCGATAAGGCTATAAAATATTTAGAAGCTGTTGTGTTTTGACCCAGTCTTCTTCCGGTCACCCCCCAGATTCGTTAGATGACACATAAGCTGGTTATAAATGAATCCCAGGCAGAGTTGCTTATTTTGATATTTTATTACCAAAGCTTTGGGAGACCAATCTAGATACTACAACCTTTTAATCGCATTGCCCGAATTGATCTGACTCTACTACGGAAGTTTTCCCCTCTTACTCCCTCTCACCCGCCCCCCTTCTTCTCCTCTCCCCTCCTCCTAGCCTGGGACAGTTGAGATAAAAAGAGTGTCATGACTTCTCGCTACATTCCAACTTTCAAGGCCTATGCATGGCCCATACTTAGCTATTTTAAAATATGACTAGGTTTTAAAAAGATATCTATCTCCATCACAAAAAAGAAAGATAGCACTTTGCGTTGACAACAAAAGAGCACAGCCGAAACAAACGGCAGCGTGATCAATTTGTTTTTCTTCGTCCGACGAAACTGGAAGTTACTGAATAAAAATGTTTCTAAATAAAAACAACAAAATATTGATCCAGTGATGTCCCAACCTACTGTGGATAGTACCCGCCGTATTCTGTGACGTGGTAGGACAATCCACCTTTCACATCGCGTCTGGTATGTGGATCATTTTACTGTGTTTTTTCAAAAAGAAAAGGATAAACAAAGGATTTCTATAGAAAGCGATTTTGGGATTAACGGGATTTCATTCAGCCCAACGGCCGCGTTATATCAGACTTTGAGTGTAGCTGCAAAATTGGCTAACTACATACTGTCGGGTAATTGTATTTCCTTAAAGGGGAACATTATCACAATTTCAGAAGGGTTAAAAACAATAAAAATCAGTTCAGAGTGGCTTGTTGTATTTTTTGAAGTTTTTTTCAAAATTTTACACCTCCCGGAATATCCCTAAATAAAGCTTTAGAGTGCCTTATTTTCGCTATCTTCGAAACCACTATCCATTTCCCTGTGACGTCATACAGGGCTGCCAATACAAACAACATGGCGGTTACCACAGCAAGATATAGCGACATTAGCTCGGATTCAGACTCGGATTTCAGCGGTTTAAGCGTTTCAACAGATTACGCATGTATTGAAACAGATGGTCGGAGTATGGAGGCAGATAGCGAAAACAAAATTGAAGAAGAAATTGAAGCTATTGAGCGAATAGCTATTGACGCTATTCGGCCATAGCGTGGGTGTACCTAATGAAGTGGCCCATAGCATGGCTGCCTTATTAGCATCGCCGGTAAAATGTGCAGACCAAACGATCAGGATTTTCGCATCTTGTGACACTGGAGCAACTTAAATCCGTCGATTGGTTAGTGTTTGTTTCGCATTATATGTGGGTATCTAGTTTCAAATGTACATACAGCTAGCGTAAATAGCATGTTAGCATCGATTAGCGTAGCATGTTAGCATCGATTAGCTGACAGTCATGCTGTGACCAAATATGTCTGATTAGCACATAAGTCAACAACATCAACAAAACTCACCTTTGTGATTAAGTTGACTTAATCGTTGCAAATGCATCTGCAGGTTATCCATACATCTCTGTGCCATGTCTGTCTTAGCATCGCCGGTTAAATGTGAAGACACTTTGGTACATTCAATGGGGGTCTGGCGGCAGACACTTTCTCATCTTCGGGCCAGTGGTGCAACTTGAATCCCTCCCTGTTAGTGTTGTTACACCCTCCTACAACACACTGACTAGGCATGATGTCTCCAAGGTTCCAAAAAATAGTCGAAAAAACGGAAAATAACAGAGCTGAGACCAGGTGTTTGTAATGTGAAAATGAATATGGCGGGTGTGTTACCTCGGTGACGTCACGTTCTGACGTCATCACTAAAAGACCCGTGAACAGAAAGGCGTTTAATTTGCCAAAATTCACCCGTTTAGAGTTCAGAAATCGGTTAAAAAAATACATGGTCTTTTTTCTGCAACATCAAGGTATATATTGACGCTTGCATAGGTTTGGTGATAATGTTCCCCTTTAAAGACATTCTTCTTACTGGTAATTCCAGGAACTGTGGGCCTGATCAATGTGTTTAAAATTAGTATATTAAAACCGTATTTTCAGGATTATAAGGCGCACTTAAAATCCTTTTTTCCCTCAAAACCCAACAGTACGCCTTATAAGAATAAGTTTGATTGAGCTTTCTCAGCTCAAAGCTATCTTATTTGGTACATGGTGTAATGTTAAGGGAGACCAGTAGATGGCAGTCAAACATAAGAGATAAGCGTAACTGCACTATGATGGCAATATGACTCAAGTAAACAAGACCAAACATTTTAAATGTTCCATTGAAAATAAAGAACATTACACATGGCGCTCAAAAATATATCTTAGAAATCTGTTTTAGTCCGACTTTGGTAAGCTATGAAGCCGCACCGCTTGAAGGTTTGTCGGCGCATTAAACATACAAGTATTACTATGGGGTGTGTATAAATAAGGTAAGACATATTATCTGGCGTTGTGTTTCGCAATATTATGCTAAAGCTACTTTTCTTACCTTCTGGTAACTTCTGAGCTGTATTTGGAATATGCATAAATCATGAAAAAATGCGCGTGTCCGCCTTGGTAGTCCGTGTGGACATCGTGGTCGATAAGCTTCCTCTTTTTCTCTATGTTCTTGTTATGGGATATTCATACTCCACTGTTGCCATTTCTAATACAAAGTTCTTACTAATACAGTATCTGTCAGCAAACTCGCCATGAAAGTGTTAAAACATACCGGTATACATTACCAGTTTACATTTTTCACCCAAGGTACTTTAGTTTTTAGTGTTCCAGTCGGATGGTTTTTCACGGGACAGATTTCCTGTGTTGTTGTTTCCGGATGAGGAGATGCTGCTCCGTTATTGATTGAACTAAAGTCAGCATGAAACAGCTAGCTCCATTTTTTAATACTTCTTCCACTCCCGTCCTCGCACGCTACACCACTACAACCAAGATGACGGGGAGAAGATGCTGCCGAAGGTGAGCCATGTAAATAAGACCCCCTACAAAACAGCGACTGTCAGAAAGCGGCTTGAAGATGATCTGTAAAACATAATCTATGCAACATTTTGACCAAAGAACCACCATTACATGTTATGTAGACCACAAGGAAGTGTTTTACATTTAGAAAAAAAAGTCATGATACGACCCCTTTAAGGCGTCTTATAAGCCGGTACGCCTAATAAATGGAAAAAGATAAAAAATAGACCATTCATCGGCAGTGTGCCTTATAATCCGGTGCGCCCTATGGTCCGGAAAATACGGTACTATTATCCGGCGTGTTGTAGGATGATCCCTTAAGACTGTGTGCTCAATTGAAGTTAAGTGTAAAAGTAGTGCAGACCGCCCTATTTAAATGAGGTTTCTGCGTGTATACCAGTTGTCACACCCATTCCCCTCCACATTTATGGTATATTATGCTCCAACATGTGGTGTATTGTTACGTTCTTAACTTGTCCTACAAATGTCCTACCTTTTCTGTGCTGTATTTATTGGGAGCCTCCCTTTTTGGAGAGAAGAGTCCTCACATATTCTTTTTTTGACTGAATAAAAAGAGGTAGCTAGAATTTAACATGAACAATGTATTCCATACACAGGAGTAAGTACAAACAATAGCAATACCAGCCCTGGAGAGGAGACCAAGCGGTCTAAAGTCCGGAGCCTTCTCTAAAATGGTCGCCCTCCTCACAAGCTTTTGTCCAACTTGCTACACCACCTTGGCGGAGATCGAAACTGAAAGTTAAAGGCCTACTGAAACCCACTACTACCGAGCACGCAGTCTGATAGTTTATATATCAATGATGAAATCTTAACATTGCAACACATACCAATATGCCCAGTTTAGTTTACTAAATTGCAATTTTAAATTTCCCGCAAAGTATCCTGTTGAAAACGTCGCCGAATGATGACGCGTATGATGACTCGTGCGTGTGACGTCACTGGTGGTAGTGGACATGTTCTTCCAGCCCGATCCAAGCTATAAGTAGTCTGCTTTAATCGCATAATTACACAGTATTCTAGACATCTGGGATGCTGAATCTTTTGCAATTTGTTCAATTAATAATGGAGAAGTCAAAGAAGAGAAGATGTAGGTGGAAAGCGGTGTATCGCAGCTGCCTTTAACAACACAAACACAGCCGGTGTTTCTTTGGTTACATTCCCGAAGGTGAAGCTTTACTATGGAACAGAGCGGTCAAGCGAACATGGTTCCCGACCACATGTCAATCGGCAGGTTTCTGTAAGAAAATTGTGCTAATAAATCGTCTCTTACCGTAGACATGAGCAGAGCTTGCGTCCTCCTGCAGCTGCGGTTTATTACCTCCTCCCACCGGGGACACTGGCGATCACCACACCCAACAGGTACCATATAATCTCACTAAAACACTAGTAACACAATAAGCAGATAAGGGATTTTCCAGAATTATCCTAGTAAATGTGTCTAATAACATCTGAATCGTTCCCACTGCCCTCGCCTCTCTTTTTTTTCCTAGTCTTTCACTCTCAATATCCTCATCCACGAATCTTTCATCCTCGCACAAATTAATGGGGAAATTGCCGCTTTCTCGGTCCGAATCGCTCTAGCTGCTGGTGGCTAAGATTGTAAACAATGTGAGGATGTGAGGAGCCCTCACACCGGGGACGTCAGGCGCACATCGTCTGCTACTTCCGGTAAAGGCAAGGCTTTCTTATTAGCGACCAAAAGTCACAAACTTTATCGTGGATGTCCTCTACTAAATCCTTTCAGCAAAAATTTGGCAATATCGCGAAATGATCAAGTATGACACATAGAAAGAACCTGCTATCCCAGTTTGAATAAGAAAATCTCATTTCAGTAGGCCTTTAACTTGGCGTAAGTGCAGAGCACACACATTCTTGCCCACTCTCTCGCCACACCTGGTACATCCGAACACCATTAAAACTAGCGAGATTGATATGTGTGTACGCATAGATAAGAAACAGGGTGAAGTCATTTGATTTATCTCGTCAAGCAAAACGAGGATCAAAGCTAGTAACTTCTATGGCGATCTTTTTTGCACAAAAGAGGGTAAATATTCCCTTAACATATTGAAGCGTGATGGAGACAACAGAACTTACTTTAAGCAAGCTGGAGCGCTCTTGGAGGCGCTACAGTATTGCGATGGTGTGTCTGGAATGATCCAGGTGCAAGACAATTCATATTGCAATACATTTTTTTAAACATAGAAGATATATTATGATATATATCCCAAATGAAACAATTAACACCATTAAAAAGAAAAACTCCAGCTGAATCCCAATATGAACCAATTATCAATAATCAGCCTCGGAGTTCATCCAACAGCTATAAAAATAAAAAATGTCGTCAATGAATAGACAATACGTCTAATTTTTTTTTTTTTTTTGAAACGCACACATAGGGAATATTTTCTATCTCTCCATCGATTGTCTTTTAAGTGCAATGACCTAAAAATCTATCATGTGTGCTTAACTGGGCCAGTTTGCACATACATTCAAACATTCTAAATATAGACACAAAACAGCGGCCACAGAACTGTTTCGGGCCTGATAAAGTACAATGTGGTTGCCAAATGATTTAATTTGCATTTTCTCCTCACAGTATGTTTTGATAAACAGCATATATCCTGCATTTACATGAAGATAGACACATTAAAATGATTTACAATTTCTATTTTACTCATTCATTAAGAAGCACAATCCTCTGACATCAGCTCTGCATGCCCTGTCAAGTTTACACGTGTTTTAACACGCGCAAACCTTTAGGAGATCAAGCCTTGTATGTTAGTTTCACTGCACATCGTTTTCTGTCAGAATGATGGGCACCATGGTGGTGCATGTGCTTAGCATGTTGAATCACGGCTCTGTGTGGAGTTTGCACGTTTTGTGTGGGTTTACGCCACAAAATAATCGCTTCTCCGTACGTGTGAACGTGAGTGCAAATGGTTGTCTACATGTGCTGTGTGATTGGCTGACGACCTGTCCAGGTTGTACCTCGTCTCTAGCCCAAAATCCCCTGGGCTAGGCTATATGACAGGGCCACATCCGGCCCGCCAAAGCTTTAAATTGTAGGTGTTGTCACACAAATAAGCTTGATGAAACCATTCAAACTAGGGATACTAGCAGTAGGGTGAGTAGAAGAAGATGGCCTCATCGACCCTGAAAAAAAATTAAATACATTACAAAAATCAGACTTTTACAGCAACTGGACAGCAAAGTATGAATGTGTGGAAATTGCTGACCTTGATGTCTTTTGTATTTGTGGTCTTGTTGTTTTTGGCTGCTTAACTCCGACAAACTAAATTGGTTAAATACATGCAGCGCTGAAGGGTGATAAAGGTACACCTTAGGTTTAATTGTGTTAAACCATGTGTGCAATGTTTGCTGTTTGTTTTACGACTAAAACTAGTATTTTATTTATGTAACATTATTTATGTAAAATACACACCAGGCGTGACACTTTTGTAATGTTTTTATTTTCAATTTTACAAACCTAAACGGAGGAAGACGTCTAAAGTAATAAAACTGAATAAGAAAAATAATTCAAAATAAATCATCTGCTAAACTTGTTAACTATCTGTCGAGCTGCACACGCAGTAAACGAGTAGCGAGGGCAGAGTAATGAATTTATTGGGGTGGTATAGCTCAGTTGGTAGAGTGGCCGTGCCAGCAACTTGAGGGTTGCAGGTTCGATTCCCGCTTCCGCCATCCTAGTCACTGCCGTTGTGTCCTTGGGCAAGACACTTTACCCACCTGCTCCCAGTGCCACCCACACTGGTTTAAATGTAACTTAGATATTGGATTTCACTATGTAAAGCGCTTTGAGTCACTAGAGAAAAGCGCTATATAAATATAATTCACTTCACTTCACATTGACAGTGCAGTGTGAAAGCTGTTGTGTTTAATAATAATATTAATAATAATAATATCCATCCATCCATTTTTCTACCGCTTATTCCCTTTCGGGTCGCGGGGGGCGCTTGTGCCTATCTCAGCTACAATCGAGCAAAAGGCTGGGTACACCCTGGACAATTCGCCAAATACTTATTAAATAGATAAACGCTGTCTCAAAGGAATATAACCTCCGGAGGCACTTTTCTTAATTAACACCTTGAGACCTTGGGCTCTTGAAACTGTGGCCCTCTTCATTATGTAGTTGAATAGCCCTAATATAGACTATTGGATAATTAACATGTAATTTGATCACGTTGACATGGAACACTGACTATGTTTACACTGCAGGCCAAAGTGGCCCAATTTGGGGCAGTATAGCTCGGTTGGTAGAGCGGCCTTGACAGCAACTTAAGGGTTCGCCTGGTGGTTGGGGACCACTGTGCTAGAAGACATGCGGGCTATCTCTACAGTGGATTCACCCGCTTTTAGGCAGCTAATTAGCATGAAAACGGGTGTCAAACGTCAAATGGCACGTAAACATTCTCCAAGTACCTGGACACAGTGGACCGTGAGTACATACAAACCCCGTTTCCGTATGAGTTGGGAAATTGTGTTAGATGTAAATCTAAACGGAATACAATGATTTGCAAATCCTTTTCAACCCATATTCAATTGAATGCAATATATTGGATGTTCAAACTCCTAAACTTTATTTTATTTTGCAAATAATAATTAACTTAGAATTTTATGGCTGCAACATGTGCCAGTAGTTGGGAAAGGGCATGTTCACCACTGTGTTACATCACCTTGTCTTTTAACACTCAATAAACGTTTGGGAACTGAGGAAACTAATTGTTGAAGTTTTGAAAGTGGAATTATTTCCCATTATTTCGATGGGAGACAGCACTGGACTGCAGGCGGGCGAGGACAGTACCCGCAGACTTTTTTTATGAAGCCACAATGTTGTAACACATGCTGAATGTGGCTTGGCATTGTCTTGCTAAAATAAGCAGGGGCGTCCATGAAAACGACGGTGCTTAGATGGCAGCATATGTTGTTCCAAAACTTTTATGCACCTTTCAGCATTAATGGTGCCTTCACAGATGTGTAAGTTACCCATACCTTGGGCACTAATGCACCACCATACCATCACAGATGTTGGCTTTTAAACTTTGCGTCGATAACGGTCTGGATAGTTCGCTTCCCCTTTGGTCCAGATGACACAGTGTCAAATATTCCCGAAAACAATTTGAAATGTGGACTCGTCAGACCACAAAACACTATTCCACTTTGCATCAGTCCATCTTAGATGATCTCGGGCCCAGAGAAGCCGGGGGCGTTTCTGGATGTTGTTGATGAATGGCTTTCGCTTTGCATAGTAGAGCTCTAACTTGCACTTACAGATGTAGCAACAAACTGTATTTAGTGACAGTGGTTTTCTGAAGTGTTCCTGAGCCCATGTGTTGATAGGCTTTAGAAATTGATGTCGGTTTCTGATACAGTGCCATCTGAATGATCAAAGGTCACGGTCATTCAATGTTTGTTTCCGGCCATGCCGCTTACGTAGAGTGATTTCTCCAGAATTTCTGAACCTTTTGACGATATTATGGACCGTGGATGTTGAAATCCCTAAATTTTTTGCAATTGCATTTTGAGAAACGTTGTTCTTCAAAACTGTTTGACTATTTGCTCACGCAGTTGTGGACAAAGGGGTGTACCTCGCCCCATCCTTTCTTGTGAAAGACTGAGCACTTTTTGGGAAGCTGTTTTTATATCCAATCATGGCACCCACCTGTTCCCAATTAGCCTGCACACCTGTGGGATGTTCCAAATAAGTGTTTGATGAGCATTCCTCAACTTTATCAGTATTTATTGCCACCTTTCCCAACTTCTTTGTCACGTGTTGCTGGCATCAAATTCGAAATTTAATGATTATTTGCAAAAAAAAAATTTTTTATCAGTTTGAACATCAAATATGTTGTCTTTGTAGCATATTCAACTGAATATTGGTTGAAAAGGATTTGCAAATCATTGTACTCCGTTTATATTTACATCTAACACAATTTCCCAACTCATATGGGAACAGGTTTTGTAAAAATGGAAAGTACGCTAAAGAAGACACTCCAAACTCTGCCTTTGCTCATCCTTCAGCACTGAAGGTACACACTCTGTCAATTCTCTTATATACTCTTTCATTCTAGACTTCTAGAGTGTTTGATAATCATATCACTCTAAATCAGTGGCGTCACCAGACAGATTTCACTGGGGCACGTGCCCCAGTGTTGATCTGCAGTGCCCCAGTAAAAATTTCACCAATCAAAAAAAACGCTTCAGAGTTTTAAGTCTACATAACATAGACAACAGCGCACATACTACTTAGTATGGTAATTGATTGCTACTGTATTCACTCTACGTAACAATGAGCGCATGGCTAATTATTATGGTAATCTATTCACGTGTGGATCCAGACTTCAGTTGAGTGAGAGAGAGAGAGAGAGAGAGAGAGAGAGAGGGGATGCGAATCACTGCTGAGGTAGGTAACGTCAGCCAACAACAATTTGTTAATTATATTATTTTGATTTTGATTTGACTCAAACTGTAACTCCTAGATGGATATCAGAAAGTTATTCGCCCGCAGCAGGGAAGAAGCAGCGAGGAATGAGAGATGTAAGTGAAGTCCTAGCTAGCTAGGCAACATCATTGTTGATGCTAAGTTAGCTAACCTTATTCCTTGTATCAAGACAAACATATTTATTTGCTGTACGAGCTGTCGGGGGAATTTCCAATGAACACGAAACATAATGTTGGTTATTGTCTGCTGGTTCTGCTCAGGACCTCTGTATCAATGATGATTTGGAGTAAGCATGTGTGAGTTGAGTGCTTCTCAAATGGTTTATCTTCAGGAAGAAAAATTTTTTTCCATATCATCAAGTCGTGAGCCAAATTTTTAAATCATTCAAGTTTATTTCACAGAAAAATAGCACAGTAGACTTGTCTTGTTAATCGGTGTGACTTTGACCACAATAATCTTGTTTTGTCACCAGAAAAATGGCTACGGATAAAGCATCTGGTTGTGTCACCAGAAAATATAGTAACATTTCTGTATTTGTTTTCAGAAAGATGGCTGAAAATATCGAGTTTTGTTGCCCCATTTAGATAAAAAAATATATATATTTCCATGTCTGTCCTGAGTCCTTCTCCAACTTGTTAGTCGGTTTGCCGTTTGCTAAAATACTCACTAATAGTCACTAGAAAAATGGCTAAAAATATCTGGTTTTGTTGTCACAATTTGATTTTTTTCTCCCTAAACTTTTTTTTTTTTCATGCACACATCTAACTGCGACTCACTGAAAATGACACACAATCCACTTTTATGTCACGACCCAGCAGTTGGGAACCACTGGTCAACTGTATAACAGTTACTGTAATATTTCCATGTCTGTCCAGAGTGTTTGACCACTTTGCAAAAATGAAAATGAGACGTTACAGTTTACTTCTCAGAAAATGATTCCCTGAACAGACACACAACAGTTGTTCATTTATTCTACTACTGTGGCTTTATTGTTGTGTGTATATTTTATAGTTTTGTGTATCTGAAATAGGATTAGCCACATTGCCATAAATGGAAATTAAATAATATAAAATAACCCAGAGATGTAGGGCTGCTTTATTTTTTGTTTTACTTTTGTAGATGTTAAATTTGCAGATGATTACTGCAATATACATTTCAAAAAGATTCATTGCTCTTCCTTTTTGCTTTTACCAGTAGCAGTTAGAGAAGTCTGGAGTAAAAAAGTGCACAAGTAGGTCAAATGCATTAGTTAATTTCAGGTGGTTAATCAAAGATCCCGACAACATAATCTGATATGATTTCAGAGTTTAAAGCACTATTTATGTATTTTTTATATATTTTTATAAATAAGTGCTAAAAATGTTTTTTCATGCGCGCTTTGCACGCTCACATGAATTATTTGTGCCCCAGGTGTGCCCCAGTACAGTATTAGGTCTAGTGACGCCCCTGCTCTAAATGTACAGATTATAAAGTTCACAAATATAAAGAAGGATCCTAGTGGGCCAGGCCAATCTTTGCTTCTCTCTAAACTAAAACTTGGGAAATGCGTCGAGTGTTCTGGGCTTCACTGAAGACATGATTTTTGTTCACAATTCCTTGAGAGGAAAAAGCGCCTGGGTAGGCGTGTGTTTTGCAGTATATGTGCTGTATATAGTGACATGACATAATCATGTCATGTGTGCCTTCCTTGGGTGAAGCCAGGTTTACAGCTATGTTGTGACATGTTGTGCATACTTGCCAACCTTGACACCTCCGATTTCGGGAGGTGGGGGTTGGGAGGCGTGGTCGAGGGTGGGGCGGGGGGCGTGTTTGGTGGCGTGGTTATTTACAGCTGTTATGTGCACAGTTGTGCACTGCACTTTCTAAAGTAGATGTTATTGTCACATATGCATGATTGATTGATTGATTGAAACTTTTATTTGTAGATTGCACAGCACAGTACATATTCTGTACAATTGACCACTAAATGGTAACACCGCAATAAGTTTTTCAACTTGTTTAAGTCGTTGTACAAATATATACTATCAGTATAATACAGTCATCACACAAGTTAATCATCTTAGTATATACATTGAATTATTTACAATCCGGGGCGTGGGATAAGGAGCTTTGGTTGATATCAGTACTTCAGTCATGAACAATTGCATCAACAGAGAAATGGACATTGAAACAGTGTAGGTGTGACTTAGTAGGATATGTACAGCGAGCAGAGAACATAGTGAGTTTAGATAGCATAAGAACAAGTATATACATTAGAAATCCATTCGATTATTTACATTAGGTTATTTACAATCCGGGGAGATGGGATGTGAATGTAGGAGGATAAAGGGTTGATGTTGCCTTGAGGTGTTGTGCTGGTGCATGTACAGTAAATAGCAGTATTGTCCTGTTTAAGAGTGTCACATGCTGTTTACGGCAGACGAACTGCCTTATGGTAGAGTGTCAGACGTAAGCGTGACTGCTGTTGTTGTGTGTTGTTACTGCGCTGAGAGGACGTTAATGAAACTGCCTGATTTTCGGGAGAAAATTTGTCCCGGGAGGTTTTCGGGAGAGGCGCTGAATTTCGGGAGTCTCCCGGAAAATCCGAGAGGGTTGGCAAGAAAGATGTTGTGACATGTTGTTATTATGCGGTTTGTTACTTATGTATTTTATGTTGCAGCTATTTAAAATAGTTTTGTCGATTTGTTCTTGCTCAAAATAAACTGGCCCTTTGAAACATATCTTTGTCTTTGTGTGTTATATGTAGACCACATTGCTCAGCAGAGTTCAGTGATGTAAATGCATGTCAAGTTGATCAACATATTCTCCAGTGCAATAACAGTACTGAAATGAAGGCTAATAGGGCATTAATGGGAGCCTTTAAAAAAAAAAAAAGGAACTAATTAGTTACTTTTCACAGTAACACATTACTTTTTCGTGTAAGTAACTGAGTTAGTAACTGAGTTACTTTGGACATAAACTAACTAGTAACTGTAACTAGTTACTGGTTTTCAGTAACGAACCCAACACTGTTGACAACATATGAATGTCACACCCCCTCTCAATCGACATATTTTACAATCAAGCGAAACGCTACAAAAATGCAACAAACACAGCCAAATACGAACGGTAAAGGTAAAAAAAACAAAAAAAAAAAAACACCTATACATTTGATATATCACTAAGCTTTTGAACTTTGTTGTAAAAATTTCCTTCCGCATCCGTCCCACACCCGCATTTCAGGCTGGCCACTCTGGAAACACTCCGTGGAAACGCTCCCCGCCCACACTGATTGCTGCCTGGTCTGAGCTGCTGTGACATATTTTACCATAGTAACTAATTAGATTACCATAGTAACTAGTATATCATGCAAAAGCAAAGATCCCAACCGTTGAAATACTTTGTATAGTTCAAGACTTACAGTCTTTTGAAAAGATCACTCCACATCTTAATGGCAGCTACAGTTTCCATTTTCAAAATCTAAAAAAAATATTTGGGAATGTCCGGCAGGCCAGATTGAAAAGCTTAACGGGCCGAATGTGACCCTCTGGCCTTAATTTGCCCAGGTCTGGTTTAGTCTGAAGTCACATTTGAAAATATCTGATTCCAATCGGATTCAGACTACCTCCTGATGTGGCTTGAATCTGATGCCAAAAGATCAGATTTGAAGCATTTTGGAGCATTTAAACTGGCAACAAAAATATAATCTGTGTCACTTGAGAGCAAACTAAGTGACACCATTTGATCAGATTGTCAGTTGCTATGTAGAGGGGGGCTTTCCATAATTTTCAGCATTGTGGCACATTGTTTCCCTTCACCAACAACCTTGGATTGAGGGATTATGCTCAGTGAGAGAGTGTTGTCTGTACTTGGTGCTGGACGCTAAATGTGTCTTTTTAGAGAGAATGGGGGGTGGAAAAAAGATGCAGGATGCTCATTTAAATAATAGAGAAAAAGTGTGCATTTGAACCAACAAATCTCTTCTCCCCTCCCTTTCTGTCCCTCTTCCTCCACCCGCTCCGCCACATTTCTCCATTAATTCTTACTTTTAATTAGGTCTGCAGTGGACAGGCCTACTTTTTCACTCCACATTATCCAGTTGAGTAGAGCAAGTATGTGTGTGTGTGTGTGTGTGCGTGTGCGTGTGCTTCTCCATTTGAAGCAGCCACAGTTGGTGTTAGCCAATACAAAGTGGAACTGCTTGATTTGGGTTATTGAGACCGGGGGCAGCTGGATAGCAGGTCTAATAGCTTTTATATTTCACCCGCAGCCCAAATGTACTCATGACCTTGTTTCAGCTCTCATCGTTCAGCTTAGGTTTTATGTTTCATCCCCCCCAAAAAAACACCACTTGCAAGTTTTTATTCTGGGTCTCCCCATAACATATGTTGCTTGCTCTTTAAGTTGCTGTATGTCACAGATACAGTCAAGGTTAAAAGTTTACATACACTTGTAAAGAACATAATGTCATGGCTGTCTTGAGTTTCCAATAATTTCTACAACTGTTATTTTTTTGTGATAGTGTGATTCGAGCATATAATTTTTGATCACAAAAAACATTCCTGAAATGTGGTTCTTTTATTAATTCATTATGGGTCTACTGAAAATGTGACCAAATCTGTTGGGTCAAAAGTATACATACAGCAATGTTAATATTTGGTTATATATGTCCCTTGGCAAGTTTCACTGCAATAAGGCGCTTTTGGCAGCCATCCACAAGCTTCTGTTTGAATTTTTGACCACTCCTCTTGACAACATTGGTGCAGTTCAGCCAAATTTGTTGGTTTTCTGACATGGACTGGTTTCTTCAGCATTGTTTAGCACATGTTTAAGTCAGGACTTTGGGAAAGCCATTCTAAAACCTTAATTCTAGCCTGATTTAGCCATTCCTTTACCACTTTTGACATGCGTTTGTTGTCATTGTCCTGTTGGAACACCCAACTGCACCCAAGACCCGACCTCCGGGCTGATGATTTTAGGTTGTCCTGAAGAATTTGGAGGTAGTCCTCCTTTTTCATTGTCCCATTTACTTTTTGTAAAGCACTAGTTCCATTGGCAGCAAAACAGGCCCAGAGCATAATACTGCCACCACCATGCTTGATGGTAGGAATATTGTTCCTGGAATTAAAGGCCTCACCTTTTCTCTTCCAAACATATTGCTGGGTATTGTGGCCGAACAGCTCAATTTTTGTTTCATCTGATATCACATGGACAAAGATAAGACCTTCTGGAAGAAAGTTCTGTGGTCAGATGTCTGTCTAGGAGGCGTTTGAATTCCAACGGACTGCAAGGACTATAACCCGCCAACTTCCCAGTCAGAACATGTAAATTACAATATGAAGGGAATTCATACAACCCCATTCGTCACGGTTTACTTGACACACATGGCTTATCAAGGCCTACAGCTGCCAGCACTAAAAGATGAACCTGTTTTGATGCTAAGATAAATGTTATGTTGTTATGGATGTATTTTATTTTTTATCATATTGTGCATGTATAGTGTGCTTTTTTCCCCTTCTCTCCCCTTTCTTTTATTTTTCTTTTAAATTGTAATTTGTACTGCCATTTTTACATCATGGCCAGGGGACTACAGACGAAAACTAGCCTTTTGGCTAATTCCGGCTTTTTTAACCCTGTGTAATCATGTGTTTTATGAAATTGCATTGTCCCCTTTGAAATTAACTAATCTAATCTAATATAATCTAACATGACAGACTTGGGGATGCAGTATGTACTTTAATTGTTTAATATCTTAAAATGTGTTTTGTGGCAGTTACAACTTTGATGAGATCGCCAGTTGCTATGTAGAGAGAAGCTTTCCATAATTTTCAGCAGACTGAATTGCAAAATTCTTAACTCAGCCCTCTTCCTCTCGCTCAAAATACCCCCAGGTGTGGGTCCATATAAACCATTTCCCTACTCTAGGCCAAACCCAAACACATGCCAACAGCAAAAGGATAACATTATGTCATAAAAGCAATGTTTGGAAAAGCCTATGAAATATCTCAGTTATAAAAAGACGTTGTACATGTTAGAAAAAGAAAATGTTGTTGTAAAAGTTCACTATGAAGGTCAAAGCCTGCCTGTACCTTCCTATGAAAAATGCAGAATGGTTCGTTACACTTGAATAGCAACTCAACGCAGATATTTCGTCATCAAAGGTCACCTTAAAGCATTTTAAAACAAGGGTGAAGCGATTAAAGAAAAGATAAAACAGACAAAATCCATCTGTGGCAGCCTTGGAGAAAGTTATCTTTACGTTTCTGTAGACATCTCTCCCTACCAGTTCCCGAATATACGCCAGAAGTCAGCGTGCCGTTTGACAAGGTCTTTATTTTTCATTCAAAGTTGATTCCTTTTCAGTACAACAACTCAGATGTCCGCTCTAGTCTTTCTCCTCTCCTCTCCTCCGCTGGCCAGTCACTGTTAAAGGCAACAACTGATTAGATTAACGCGTACCACCTGCGAAATCTAATCACCTGTCAGCTGCGTCTTGCCGTCCCACACATGCCCCGCCCCTTGTCTATGATGCTCTGCCCCCAACATCATTGACTGAGGCGTTGATCTTTAACACCTGCAGTGCACTGATCACAACCTCCTCCCAAATACCTCCACCGCAAGACTTAGGCCGGAACATCGTCCGGCTGCGCCTACCCCCCCGCCTGAGTGCGAGAGAGGAAGTCCGCCACTGCCATCTGCGTTCCCGGCCTATGGATCACTCTGAAATTGTAGGGTTGTCAAGCGAGATACCACCGAGTGATCCGCGCGTTGGCATCTTTCATGCGATGGAGCAACTGGAGGGGCTTGTGGTCCGAGCAGAGGCTGAATGGGCGTCCCAGCAGATAGTACCGGAGGGCACCGACCGCCCACCGGATGGCGAGGCACTCCCTCTCCACCGTGCTGTATCTGGTCTCTCTTTTTGACAATTTTCGGCTTATGTAAAGGACCGGATGGTCGGTGCCCTCCCGCTTCAGGGATAAAACGGCTCCCAGTCCTCTGCCCGACGCGTCTGCCTGCAAACGGGGACAAACCTCCGGTAGTAGCCCACCAGCTCCTAGAACTGCCTCACCTCTTTTTTCGTCTTCGGGGTCGGGCACGCCTCAATTGCTGCGGTTTTATCTACCTGAGGCCGCACCTGCCCTTCCCCCAAGTGGTACCCCAGATACTGTACCTCCCTCTGGCCAACCGCTTACTTCGCCGGGTTGGCGGTGAGCCCCGCCTGCCTCAGGGACTCGAGTACCGCCCCCACTCTCTGCACATGCTCCGCCCAGCTGTTCCCCTGGATGATGACATCATCAAGAGAGGCGGCGGCATATGCAGCATGAGGTCGCAGTACCCGATCCATGAGTCTCTGAAATGTGGCGGGCGCACCAAACAAGCCGAACGGAAGGGTCACAAACTGGTATAAACCTTCCGGAGTAGAGAATGCCGTTTTGTCCTTGGACTCTGGTGCTCGGGTGAAATGTCCCGTCCAGGTCCATGCCAATTCGCTCAAACGGGACCACTATGAGTGGTAATGGCCGCAAAGGTGCTCTAGGTAGTGGCCGCTGGGTTGACTAGTTGACAGTCCAGGCCGGCCACGCACCAACGGCGCACGTTTGCCCAAATGCCTGGCCAATAGAACCGGGCCATTATCCGATTAAGTGTTTTATTATAGCCCATGTGTCCGGCCATTGGGTTAAAATGTGGCGCCTGGAAAATCATTTCCCAACGGCTTTTTGGTCCCAACAATTGGGTGATTCCCTCCCCTGCTCCAAGATGATCTGTTCCATCACCTCCTCCATTCCTTCGGGTCGCAGCCATCTTGTCGCCGCATCCCTCAGCTGTTGTCTTAGAGCGAAAGGCCGGTCCTTCAGTTCAAGTTTAATGGCTCGGAAACGGCGTCTGTGGTCTTCTTTGGACCCTCCTGTCTGGTTCAACACCGCCCTCCTCATGTCCTGTCAGCTCACCCGGGATGCTGGTGGTGGGCTAAGTGCCGCTCGCTGCGCCTCTCCCGCCAGCAACGGCAACAGCCGCACAGCCCCCTCCTCTTCCGGCCATGCGCAAGACTTTGCTGTCACCTCAAACATGTCCTTAAACCCTTGCGGGTCTTCCGTGTCCGCCATTCGGTGCATTCCCACCGTCGCCAATGTCTGCCTCGCCGCCGCGGGTGTCCCCGTTCCGGCCCTCTGCGTCAGTGCCCGCAGAATCTGGCTCTGCTGCACGATTTGACTCTGCATTGCTTCCGTCTGCCTGTGGTTCGCAGTCGACACCTCCGCCAGCAGCTGTCCCAGTGCCTCTGTGGGGCTCGGTG
Source organism: Nerophis ophidion (assembly GCF_033978795.1). NCBI lineage: Eukaryota > Metazoa > Chordata > Actinopteri > Syngnathiformes > Syngnathidae > Nerophis > Nerophis ophidion. The sequence goes on from NC_084617.1 coordinate 43,560,400, forward strand.
ACGACATCGCAGTCTCTTTTTCCGTTGGGTGCTAGATGTAGAAGTCTCTCCCTCCCCGTGCCCGGATATACGTCAGAAGTCAGCGTGCCGTTTGACAAGGTCTTTATTTTTCATTCAAAGTTGATTCCTTTTCAGTACAACAACTCAGATCTCCGCTCTCGTCTTTCTCCTCTCCCCTCCTCCGCTGGCCGCTCACTGTTAAAGACAACAACTGATTATATTAACGCGTACCACCTGCGAAATCTAATCACCTGTCAGCTGCGTCTCGCCGTCCCACACATGCCCCGCCCCTCGTCGATGATGCTCCGCCCCCAACATCATTGACTGAGGCGGTGATCCTTAGCACATGCAGTGCGCTGATCACAACCTCCTCCCACAGTTTCCATTTAGCATCATATTGCAACTGGTACATTCAAAGACCCCCCATTAAAGTTATAAACTGCTGCGTTTTGGCATGGTGAAGGCGTCATGATACCAACACGCAAAGTAGACAGCAGACAGCTTGCAGGTGGGATTGGGACGGCGTGGCTCGGTTGGTAGAGCGGACGTGCCAGCAATTTGAGGGTTCCAGGTTCAATTACCGCTTCCGTCATCCAAGTCCAAGGGTGCCAAACGTACGGCCCGGGGGCTGGATCAGGCTCGCGAACATGTTTTATCCAAACCGCTGGATGAGTTTGCGAAGTAACAAAATGTGCTAAAATTTTTGAATGAAAGAAACTGCTGTTTTCAATATGTCCACTAGATGTCACAATAGCAATTATATTTTTAAGTCTATAGACGGGTGGAAGGAGATGGCACAACAGCTGAAGTACAACTCAATATTTATTTATTGACAGAATGATTAATACATAGGGTGTGTATGCTACTATGTGTTTGAATGTGAGCTATGTGCTGGGATTAACATATGTAGATACCTTAAGGGGTCTTGTCAAGTGTGTTGAATGAGAACGTCCAAATCCACAAGAAAGAGACAGGGAAGTCTGATGTCCAAAAGGGGGTCGTAATGCAGGAGAGAGCGTCCAAGGTCCAAGCAAAGTGTCAATATAAGGAGGGCAATCCGGGTCCAGGGGGAAAAGGAAGTTAACACAGAGACACAAGACTGGGGAACAGAAGGGAGACAAAGATGAATAAACCAGGACACAGCTTACTGCGAACAGGGCGACGTTTCGACGTTGATTAGTCAGCGGCGAGGCTCTTTATCCTGTTGTCCGTAATCCCTGCCAGCTGTGCTGATTGAAGATTGCTGCCAGGTGTGGCCGCGTGTGGGCGCGGTCTGCGCAGCATGTGTGGGGGCGTGTCCAGAAGCGCTCACAGTGGAGCCGCTGAGTGCTCCTTCAAAAGAGGAAAATGCGGACTGCGCATGTGCTGCAACATCTTTGTAGATTATGCAATATATGCAAAAAAAATCAACCACATGATGTTAGTGCACCAGTCGAGCAAAATGAGCAAACTACATAAAAAACATCCTGCAATTTGATTTTGGTATCATTTATTTATCTTTATAGATTGAAAATTAACACCAATGAGTTGACTGATGAATCCTATCACATAAGTTATTCAGAAAGTATAAATAACGACAAACAATGATAGAACACTGTTAACCGCAACATGTAAGTGTAAAAAAAAAACTAAAAATATTGTGATTTGTACATTTTCCGAATGTGCTTGTTCCATTTTTAAATAAAGAAAACAATCTGAAATTGTCTTTATTTTGAAGTTATCGTGCTGTGATTTTACCAGTCCAGCCCATTTTTCTCCATGTGGCCCCCGATCTAAAATTAGTTTGACACCCTTGTCCTATTCACTGCGGTTGTGTCCTTGAGCAAGACACTTTACCCACCTGCTGCCAGTGCCACCCACACAGGTTTGAATGTAACTTAGGTAATGGGTTTCAGTATGGAAAGCACTTTGAGTCACCAGAGAAAAAAGTTATATATAAATTTAAGGAGGGACAGGAGAGTACATGTTTTTTAAAAAGCCAGCTTCAACCAAATTCATGCAATGTTTTTTTTCAGTGCATACCAAGTGTGCGATGATTGGTTTAGGGCAGAGGTGGGTAGAGTAGCCAGAAATTGTACTCAAGTAAGAGTACTGTTACTTTAGAGATGTATTACTCAAGTAAAAGTAAAGAGTAGTCACTCAAATATTTACTAGAGTAAAAGTAAAAAGTATGTTGTGAAAAAACTACTCAAGTACTGAGTAACTGATGAGTAACCTGATTGCGGCAACAAATAATGCACAAAAACATAAAAATAGCAATGAGCAAATTCAGAGCCAGGAATATCTCTTAAGCAACTAAAACAATAATATACATTAAATAATAATATATTAAAATAAAAAAAAATTAAGGCACATTGAGCCACAATAACTTAACAGCACCATAGGCTCAGTAGGCATTGATTGATTGATTGATTGATTGATTGATTGATCGAAACTTGTATTAGTAGATTGCACAGTACAGTACATATTCCGTACAACTGACCACTAAATGGTAACACCCCAATAAGTTTTTCAACGTTTATCAATTACTTAATAAATGACCAAGTCGAGGTGATCTACCTCATATATACATATACATACATACACACATCATATATACACACAAATATCATATATATATATATATATATATATATATATATATATATATATATATATATATATATATATACATACATTTATATATACAGTATATAATTTATATTTATTTATTTTGCCGTTTTTGTTGACATGTTAAGGGTGTTTTAATGAATATACATGCATGTTTAACACAGATTCCTATCTTTCATGAAGACAAGAATATAAGTTGGTGTATTACCTGATTCTGATGACTTGCATTGATTGGAATCAGACGTCCACGTTTTCAAATGGAGGAGAAAAAAAGTTCCTCTTTTCTGTCCAATAAATTCCACATGAAAGTCGTTTTTTGGGGGGGGGCATTTTATTTGTCCAGCTTCCATATTCGTTTTTATAGACTTTACAAGAAATACATTGGCGACAAACTCCATAGCTTGCTCGCTTATTTGCGCTGGCTTTCGGACTCTTATTTGGTTAGCGCAGGCGCAATGGAGCGGCACTTTTATTGTGAAGACAGGAACTGTGCGATCAGTCTTTAGGCTTTTGACGGGAAGTACGGTTGAAATAAAAAGTGTCTTTTTTCCTTTACTCTTTTGATTGATTGATTGAAACTTTTATTAGTAGATTGCACAGTACAGTACATATTCTAAATAGTAACACCCCAATAAGTTTTTCAACTTGTTTAAGTTGGGTCATGTGACCGCCTGGCTCTGTTTGATTGGTCCAACGTCACCAGTGACTGCATGTGATTGGTGAAATGCAGGCATGCGTATCTTACATTGAAGCTCCATCATAAACCAAAACAAACATTAACAGATCGATAAAAAAAAGTAGCGAGTAGCGAGCCAAATGTAGATAAATGGAACGGAGTAAAAGTAGCGTTTCTTCTCTATAAATATACTCAAGTTAAAGTCAATCATCAATCAATCAATGTTTACTTATACAGCAAGTATGTTGCATAAAAACTACTCGTAGAAGTACAATTCATCCCAAAAGTTACTCAAGTAAATGTAACGGAGTAAATGTAGCATGTTACTACCCACCTCTGGTTTAGGGTGAGATGGGGGGGCGCTATGGGGTCCCAGAATTTCAGTCATCCTAAATGACAACTCGACATGTAATTGTGACAAGTATAGACATTTATTTGTTTAATTTAGTGTTTTAAACCACTGTTGGTAACATGCTTGTTGTTGGTGCTGTCTTACATTTTTGGGTTGAAAAATAATTACATTTTAGGACAGCGGGATTTTTTTGATGTAGGTAAACATGTTTGAGCAGGGATGCTCAAAGTGGGGCCCGCGGGCCAAATTTAAACCGTTGTGTCATTTTGTTTGGCTCCCAAAGGGTAACTACCAAATTTAATACATATTCCTAGTGACCTCTTTCAAGCTGCACAATCATGTCCGCAAGGCTACACTGTAGGGTTGTACGGTATACCAGTATTAGTACAGTACCGCGATGCTTATTAATTGTATTCAGTACTACACAGCCTCTAAAAAGTACCGGTCCATCACGGGACTCCATCTGCAGTCTGCAGTGTTATAGCTACTTCTAAATCACTAATCCTCGCCTCCATGGCATCAAATAAAGTACTTTTCTTACAAGTATCATCCCTGCAAGATAAATAATAGCTCAACATGCTTCACTACACACCGTAGCTGAAAATAAATACATAATAATAAATGGGTTGTACTTGTATAGCGATTTTCTACCTTCAAGGTACTCAAAGCACTTTGACACTACTTCCACATTTACCCATTCACACACACATTCACACACTGATGGAGGGAGCTGCCATGCAAGGCGCTAACCAGCACCCATCAGGAGCAAGGGTAAAGTGTCTTGCTCAGGACACAACGGACGTGACGATGTTGGTACTAGGTGGGGATTGAACCAGGGACCCTCGGGTTGCGCATGGCCACTCTTCCACTGCGCCACGCCGTCCATGTAATGTAGACAAACGGCATTGGTGGATCTACACCTAACATCCACTGCAATGATACTAAGTACAGGAGCGTATCTAGTCTGTACTACTATGATTACATCAATATTTTTTGGGATCACATCTTCTTTCGTTTTTTTTTGTATTTGTTTTATGTTTATAAACTCAGGAAATATGTCCCTGGACACATGAGGACTTTGAATATGACCAATGTATGATCCTGTAACTACTTGGTATCGGATTAATACCTAAATTTGTGGTATCATCCAGAACTAATGTAAAGCATCCAAACAACAGAAGAATAAGTGATTATTACATTTTAACAGAAGCGTAGATAGAACATCTTAAAAGAGAAAGTCCGAATACCAAAATATTGGTATTGGAGCAACACTTCTACATTGTAAAAAAAAAAAAAAAAGGAAACTAATTTACTGTAAAATCATCAGAGGTACCATTTTTTTCACATGACTGCACTGTAAAAACAAGGCATGTAGATTATATGGTATAAAAGTAGCAGCTCAGTCGCTGTAATTTTGCATCAAAAATAAGTGCTAATGTTTTTTAACAGTCCTCCACCAAATTTCACATTCGGCACAATGCAGTCCGAAATTTACCGTTGTCCTGGCAGCCTCCAAACCCAGACTCGTCCAATCTGATTGCCAGATGGAAAAGCGTGATTCATCACTCCAGAGAATGCGTCTCCACTGCTCTAGAGTCCAGTAACAATGTGCTTTACACCACTGCATCCTACGCTTTGCATTGGACTTGGTGATGTATGGCTTAGATGCAGCTGCTCGGCCATGGAAACCCATTCCATCAAGCTCTCTGCGTACTGTACGTGGGCTAATTAGAAGGTCACATGAAGTTTGGAGCTCTGTAGCAACTGACTGTGCAGAAAGTCGCCGACCTCTTTGCACTATGCCCTTCAGCATCCTCTGACCCCTCTCTTGTCAGTTTACATGGCCTACCACTTGGTTGCTGAGTTGCTGTTGCTCCCAAACTCTTCCATTTTCTTATAATAAACCCGACAGACAGTTGACTTTTGAATATTTACAAGCGAGGAAATTTCCCGCCTGGATTTGTTGCACAGGTGGCACCCTATGACAATTCCAATCTGAAAATCAATGAGCTCCTGGGAGCGGCCCATTCTTTCACAAATGTTTGTAGAAACAGTCTCCATACCTAAGTGCTTAATTTTATACACCTGTGGCCGGCCAAGTTTTTAGGACACCTGATTCTCATCAATTGAATGAGTGGTGAAATACTTTTGGCAATATAGTGTATGTTGGTGTGTGTATGTTTTTTCCATTGGCAGCTTTGTAAGAGCCCTCTTCGATTGAACACCCCAATTTATCGTTGAATTTCGATATTTGTGATTCAGTAAATAAAGGGTTTGTCTGTTCTCTATATCCAACATTATGTATTATTCTAACTGATCTTTTTTGTAACACTGTTAGTGGATGAAGCGCACATTTGTTGTTGTTTCCCCAGATTTCTACACTATAACTCTGATATGGTAACACTAGTGAGCAGTAAAGAATATGAAGTGATTTTTTGTCTAGAACATATTTTACTTTATTCATTATTGACTTGTTTCTTGCTACTTTATGTTGCATATTTTATACATGAGATTTCCAATTCATTGTATCATCTTTTTTTACACCCAAAAATGTGTTTTCTTTTACTCTTTCAAAATAACTCTGTCTATTTGTATTTGTGTTTGACTTTCTCTTCTACTGTTACCAAACAGCATTATTTTAGTCTTACTGAAATTCAAAGATAGTCTGTTTTTGTCAAACAATCTTTTTAAAATGTAAATTTTTTTCTGTTATTTGTGTTTCTTCTTTTTGTCCTCTACTGAATAAAACACAGTTGTATAATCTGCAAATAATGCTAACTTTAAGTCCTTTGTAACAAATTGCACCCATAACTTATGTTTGGCCTTCCCTGCTTAGGCTGCTGCCCCCGCAACCCGGCCTCGGATAAGCGGAAGAAGATGGATGGATGGATGGATAGACTTACAAACCCCGTTTACATATGAGTTGGGAAATTGTGTTGGATGTAAATATAAACGGAATACAATGATTTGCAAGTAATTTTCAATTTCACCCCATATTCAGTTTAATATACTACAAAGACATACTTGATGTTCAAACTGATAAACTTTTTTTTTTTTTTTTTGCAAATAATCATTAACTTTAGAACAACACGTGACAAAGAAGTTGGTAAATGTGGCAATAAATACTGATAAAGTTGAGGAATGCTCATCAAACACTTATTTGGAACATCCCACAGGTGTGCAGGCTAATTGGGAACAGGTGGGTGCCATGATTGGGTATAAAAGCGGCTTCCATGAAATGCTCAGTCATTCACAAACGAGGATGGGGTGAAGGTCACCAATTTGTAAGCAAATTGTCGAACAGTTTTAGAGCAACATTTCTCAACGAGCTATTGCAAGGACTTTTAGGGATCTTACCATGTACGGTCCGTAAAATCGTCAAAAGGTTCAGAGAATCTGGAGAAATCACTGCACGTAAGCGATGATATTACGGACCTTTGATCCCCTCAGGTGGTAATGCATCAAAAACCGACATCCGTGTGTAAAGGATATCACTACATAGGCTCAGGAACACTTCATAAAGCCACTGTCAGTAACTACAGTTGGTCACTACACCTGTAAGTGCAAGTTAAAACTCTGCTATGCAAAGCGAAAGCCATTCATCAACAACACCCAGGAACGCCGCCGGCTTCGCTGGGCCCGAGCTCATCTAAGATGGACTGATGCAAAGTGAAAAAGTGTTCTGTGGTCTGACGAGTCCATATTTCAAATTATATTTGGAAACTGTGGACGTGGTGTCCTCCGGAACAAAGAGGAAAATAACCATCCGTTTTGTTATAGGCGCAAAGTTCAAAAGCCAGCAAATGTGATGGTCCGGGGGTGTATTAGTGCCCAAGGCATGGGTAACTTACACATCTGTGAAGGCACCATTAACGCTGAATGGTCCATCATCTTGGACACCCCTGCTTATTTCAGCAAAACAATGCCAAGGCACGTGTTACAACAGCGTGGCTTCGTAGTAAAAGAGTGCGGGTACTTTCCTGGCCCGCCTGCATTCCAGACATGTCTCCCATCGAAAATGTGTGGCGCATTATGAAGCGTAAAATACGACAGCGGAGACCCCGGACTGTTGAACGACTGAAGCTCTACATGCAGTAAAACAAGAATGGGGAAGAATTCCACTTTCAAAGCTTTAACAATTAGTTTCCTCAGTTCCCAAAAGTTTATTGAGTGTTGGTAAAAGAAAAGGTGATGTAACACAGTGTTGAACATGCCCTTTCCCAACTAATTTGGCATGTGTTGCAGCCATGAAATTCTAAGTTTATTATTATTTGCAAAAAAAAAATTTGTTTATGAGTTCGAACATCAAATATGTTGTCTTTGTAGCGCGTTCATTTGAATATGGGTTGAAAAGGATTTGCAAATAATTGTTTTCCGTTCATATTTACATCTAACACAATTTCCCAACTCATATGGAATTGGGGTTTGTAGATTTTTCAGTATACACCACTCTTATGATGGTTAGAGCCTAAACTTTTAATGATTGTCCAAATATATATTTATATTTTTACTTAATCGGAGTCCCTTAGACATGAAAAACTACCATTTTGTCTCATTTTCACTCCTTGGATCCAATATACTAGCCTTTAGTGTGTTCTACTTGCCAGTACCGGGGCCATCCTCCAAACCTCGAACTTCTGTCTCCGCCAAGGCTTCCATCACGGCCAATCCGTGGAAATATTTCATCACACCCTGGGGAATTAGAACTGGGCTTCAATGTGCTGAAATCACGGGCGTTGGTTATTCTGTAAAAACTTGGTCAACTTGACACTCGCGGCTACGATCGTTAGCCGTGTTGCTAGAATTATGGTACCGCTACATAGCTTCCGTGTGGAGATGTGTTATTGATGAAGCAGGTGTCAGAAATTAAATGCGTCAAAAAGTTGTTCTTCCAAAAATCAGTCTGCTTGATTGTCGCGGCAATGTTAGCGCCAACATTAGCCGCAATGTTGTTAGCATTGTTTAACTTTACCCCGGAATTGAGAAAGCCCGCATGACTATTGCCACAACACATTAAAAAAATTAGACTAACCTGTAATTTAGGCCAACAATATGTACAATATGCTGTTAAGAAATAGTACTTGAAGTGCAATGTGGCGAGGGACGACTGAATGGTCAGTGTGAACTACATTAGTCCGTATAAATGCACTTCTATGGCCTTATGTAACAACACATGAAGCATATAATGTGGGCAGAAATGTTTTGTTATGAGCCACTGCTAGCGACATTATGACTACATCTATGGTGTCACATTCGTGCCAAAAATCCAAGCGCATACAAATTGTTATCTCGCGCTGATTCTCCACTTCGTACGCGCGCGCAACACCCTTTTGCGCGCGTGCGACGCCTTTTTGCGTGCACGGTGTGTCTTTGTGTGCGCGCGCGGCACTTTTTTGCGTGGCCCGGTGCTTATGTGCGTGCGCGCCGTCTTCGTTTTGGCACTTTGTGGGCTGTTATGCTTAGACGGCCCCTCCTTTCTGATTGGTCAGGTGAAAAAAGCTCAGGGCCAATCAGAAGTATAGCAGGGCGGGTCATCGTCAATATGTATCAAGATGATACAGCTCCTGTCGACAAACAAATTCTAAAAACTCAAAATTTTGTGGAGTTGTGTAAAATGCCAATTGAATTTTATCTAAAAGTCTTTGAAGAAGGTAATGTCTCATCTGTTGAGAGAACATCACATAGTTAATGAAGTGTTAAGATTAATATCTTTTCATACACATACAACCAGTCCACAGATGTCAGTCAATGATGGAAATTATATTTTCAAAAATGTTTTCTTTCCTCAGTTGTCTGTTTTAAAAAATATTTTTATTTATTTAATATTTGTATATGTAAATATTGAATGTATGCCACAATGTGGGACCATTAATTTTCTTTCCTCTATCTACTTTAAGTTTACACCAGAGTCTACCCGAACCCACTTATCTATGTGTACTTCATATCAGGACCACAAGATTAGCATATGGTCCTAATTATTATTATGATTGCAATTACTATTTTAGTAGAATAATGAATGACAGGTTATCACTACAATTGATGAATATGGTTTTTATATTACTATGAAAAGTATTTACGTTTCTGCAAACAACTCAAACTACGGAAAATTAGATATCAGCCCAGATCATTATAGATGGCAGTGTTAAAAATATGTATTTAAAAAAACAACCAAAAAAGCTAGCTCCATACATTAGGCAAATTAAATCTGAGAGATAATAGTGTAAGACTTACTTGTTCAGCCATGATAGCCCCATGAAAACCTGATTTCCTTTCTTTTTAATCCCAGGGAACTGCCATGGACCTTTCATCATATATATGAATAAACACTCCATGTTTCTCCAGCGTAGCGGCCATCTTACCTTGGACAGTTGGTCCCCATCATTTAATGATGTCAATGGTGCATGTACTATTTAAATATACATATACATACAATACTCCGACATTTATAACAAATTGAATCGTTTGGAAATGAGTTGAAAATTGAGCAAGTTATGGTTATTTAAATAGTACTGTACATGTATGGCGTCACATTAGTGCCAAAAATCCAAGCGCATAAAAACTGTTATCGCGCGCTGATTCTCCACTTCAACTAATTTCCAAACTACTTTTTTTGTGAGAAATGTTTGGAATTAAGTTGATGAATCCAGATGGATCCCGACTACTACGGCGTGGCGCAGTGGAAGAGTGGCCGTGCGCAAACCGAGGGTCACTGGTTCAAATCCCACCTAGAACCAACCTCGTCACGTCCGTTGTGTCCTGAGCAAGACACTTCACCCTTGCTCCTGATGGGTGCTGGTTGGCGCCTTGCATGGCAGCTCCCTCCATCAGTGTGTGAATGTGTGTGGCAATGGGTAAATGTGGAAGTAGTGTCAAAGCGCTTTGAGTACCTTGAAGTTAGAAAAGCGCTATACAAGTACAACCCATGTATCATTTATTTATTTACTACAATCCCCAAAGGGGGCAATTTAAGTTGATGATTACTTCTATGTGTAGAAATATTTATTTATAATTGAATCACTTGTTTATTTTTCAACAAGTTTTTAGTTATTTTTATATATTTTTTTCCAAATATTTCAAGAAAGACCACTCCAAATGAGAAATATTTTGCACTGTTATACACTTTAATAAATCAGAAACTGATTTTTTTCAACCAAAAATGCTTTGCTCTGATTAGGGGGTACTTGAATTAAAAAAATGTTCACAGGGGGTACATCTCTGAAAAAAACGTTGAGAAACACTGGGTTGGAGTGTCCGCTGTGAGATCGGTAGGTTGTCAGTTCAAACCCCGGCTGAGTCATACCAACGATTATAAAAAAAAATCGAACCCATTACCTCCCTGCTTGGCACTCAGCATCAAAGGGTTGGAATTGGGAGTTAAATTACCAAAAATGATTCCTGGGCATGGCCAACGCTGCTGCTCACTGCTCCCCTCACCTCCCCGGGGGTGAACAAGGGGATGGGTCAAATGCAGGGGACAAATTTCACCACACCTGGTGTCCATCCATCCATCCATCCATCCATCCATCCATCCATCCATCCATCATCTTCCGCTTATCCGAGGTCGGGTCGCGGGGGCAACAGCCTAAGCAGGGAAACCCAGACTTCCCTCTCCCCAGCCACTTCGTCTAGCTCTTCCCGGGGAATCCCGAGGCGTTCCCAGGCCAGCCGGGAGACATAGTCTTCCCAACGTGTCCTGGGTCTTCCCCGTGGCCTCCTACCGGTTGGACGTGCCCTAAACACCTCCCCAGGGAGGCGTTCGGGTGGCATCCTGACCAGATGCCCGAACCACCTCATCTGGCTCCTCTCGATGTGAAGGAGCAGCGGCTTTACTTTGAGTTCCTCCCGGATGGCAGAGCTTCTCACCCTATCTCTAAGGGAGAGCCCCGCCACACGGCGGAGGAAACTCATTTCGGCCGCTTGTACCCGTGATCTTATCCTTTCGGTCATGACCCAAAGCTCATGACCATAGGTGAGGATGGGAACGTAGATCGACCGGTAAATTGAGAGCTTTGCCTTCCGGCTCAGCTCCTTCTTCACCACAACGGATCGGTACAACGTCCGCATTACTGAAGACGCCGCACCGATCCGCCTGTCAATCTCACGATCCACTCTTCCCTCACTCGTGAACAAGACTCCTAGGTACTTGTACTCCTCCACTTGGGGCAGGGTCTCCTCCCCAACCCGGAGATGGCATTCCACCCTTTTCCGGGCGAGAACCATGGACTTGGACTTGGAGGTGCTGATTCTCATTCCGGTCGCTTCACACTCGGCTGCAAACTGATCCAGTGAGAGCTGAAGATCCCGGTCAGATGAAGCCATCAGGACCACATCATCTGCAAAAAGCAGAGACCTAATCCTGCGGTCACCAAACCGGAACCCCTCAACGCCTTGACTGCGCCTAGAAATTCTGTCCATAAAAGTTATGAACTGAATCGGTGACAAAGGACAGCCTTGGTGGAGTCCAACCCTCACTGGAAAAGTGTTCGACTTACTGCCGGCAATGCGGACCAAGCTCTGGCACTGATCGTACAGGGAGCGGACCGCCACAAAAGGACAGTCCGATACCCCATACTCTCTGAGCACTCCCCACAGGACTTCCCGAGGGACACGGTCGAATGCCTTCTCCAAGTCCACAAAGCACATGTAGACTGGTTGGGCAAACTCCCATGCACCCTCAAGAACCCTGCCGAGAGTATAGAGCTGGTCCACAGTTCCACGACCAGGATGAAAACCACACTGTTCCTCCTGAATCCGAGGTTTGACTATCCGGTGTAGCCTCCTCTCCAGTACACCTGAATAAACTTTACCGGGAAGGCTGAGGAGTGTGATCCCACGATAGTTGGAACACATCCTCCGGTCCCCCTTCTTAAAGAGAGGAACCACCACCCCGGTCTGCCAATCCAGAGGTACCGCCCCCGATGTCCACGCGATGCTGCAAAGTCTTGTCAACCAAGACAGCCCCACAGCATCCAGAGCCTTAAGGAACTCTGGGCGGATTTCGTCCACCCCTGGGGCCTTGCCACCGAGGAGCTTTTTAACTACCTCAGCGACCTCAGCCCCAGAAATAGGAGAGTCCACCACAGATTCCCCAGGCACTGCTTCCTCATAGGAAGACGTGTTGGTGGGATTGAGGAGGTCTTCGAAGTATTCCTTCCACCTATCCACAACATCCGCAGTTGAGGTCAGCAGAACACCATCCGCACCATACACGGTGTTGATAGTGCACTGCTTCCCCTTCCTGAGACGGCGGACTTTGGTCCAGAATCGCTTCGAAGCTGTCCGGAAGTCGTTTTCCATGGCTTCCCCGAACTCCTCCCATGTCCGAGTTTTTGCCTCCGCGACCGCTGAAACTGCACACCGCATGGCCTGTCGGTACCCGTCCACTGCCTCCGGAGTCCTATGAGCCAAAAGGACCCGATAGGACTCCTTCTTCAGCTTGACGGCATCCCTCACCGTTGGTGTCCACCAAGGGGTTTTAGGATTGCCGCCCCGACAGGCACCAACTACCTTGCGGCCACAGCTCCGATCTGCCGCCTCGACAATAGAGGTGCGGAACATGGTCCACTCGGACTCAATGTCCAGCACCTCCCTCGTGACATGTTCAAAGTTCCTCCGGAGGTGGGAATTGAAACTTTGTCTGACAGGAGACTCTGCCAGACGTTCCCAGCAGACCCTCACAATGCGTTTGGGCCTGCCAGGTCTGTCCGGCATCCTCCCCCACCATCGCAGCCAACTCCCCACCAGGTGGTGATCGGTAGAAAGCTCCGCCCCTCTCTTCACCCGAGTGTCCAAAACATCCATCCATCCATTTTCTACCGCTTGTTCCCTTTTGGGGTCGCGGGGGGCGCTGGCGCCTATCTCAGCTACAATCGGGCGGAAGTCGGGGTACACCCTGGACAAGTCGCCACCTCATCGCAGGGCCAACACAGATAGACAGACAACATTCACACTCACATTCACACACTAGGGCCAATTTAGTGTTGCCAATCAACCTATCCCCAGGTGCATGTCTTTGGAAGTGGGAGGAAGCCGGAGTACCCGGAGGGAACCCACACATTCACGGGGAGTGTCCAAAACATAAGGCCGCAAATCCGATGACACAACTACAAAGTCGATCATGGAACTGCGGCCTAGGGTGTCCTGGTGCCAAGTGCACATATGGACACCCTTATGTTTGAACCTGGTGTTTGATATGGACAAACTGTGACGAGCACAAAAGTCCAATAACAAAACACCACTCGGGTTCTGATCCGGGCGGCCATTCTTCCCAATCACGCCTCTCCAGGTTTCACTGTCGTTGCCAACGTGAGCGTTGAAGTCTCCCAGTAGGACAAAGGAATCACCCGGGGGAGCACTTTCCAGTACTCCCTCGAGTGTTCCCAAAAAGGGTGGGTACTCTGAACTGCTGTTCGAACCCATTACTTCCCTGCTTGGCACTCAGCATCAAAGGGTTTGAATTGGGAGTTAAATTACCAAAAATGATTCCTGGGCATGGCCAACGCTGCTGCTCACTGCTCCCCTCACCTCCCCGGGGATGAATAAGGGGATGGGTCAAATGCAGAGGACAAATTTCACCACACCTAGTGTGTGTGTGACAATCATCGCTACTTTAACTTTTTTATTTAAATTTAAGTTTAACTTTAACTTAAACACTGCAGACTACGGATAGACTTTAGCCGCTAGCTAGCTGGCCATGTCTTAAAGCACCTCTTCCAGAGAGTGTTTCAGTGTTATAACTTTACCTTTATCTTTAGTTTTTAAGCCAAAATGCGTCCATTCTCCCTTTTCTGTCCACACAATGTGTCTGCTTTTAAGTACTCTGTGTGTGTGAACTGCGGAACATGCTCCTCTGCTTGTAAACCTGCAATGTCAAGACGTGATGTCGACAGGGCGGAAGAGGTTAGGGGACCAGTACTTTTCAAAGGCTGTATAGTACCGAATATGACTCCTTAGTATCGCGGTACTATACTAATACCGGTATACCTTACAACCCTAATATCAACACGTTAAAAAAGTTTAATGATTATTTCAGGAACAAAATGTTTTTTTTATCCACAAACAATCAAAAAGAATACAAAGTGTCTGCAGAGTTTTTTTTTAAATACATGTTATATCAGAGGAGTGGAATCTTTGCAGACACAACGAAAAACTACAAATATTTAGACATAAAAATGCCCTTTTTGATGAGTTTAGTAGTTGTGTTGATTCTCCCTGTTAGGAATAATTCTGTCACATAGACATTCCTGCAAGTCTTCATTCAGGGCAGGATTACTGGTGAGTTGCAGCAGATAGTGAAAGTAACGTCGCTGCTCCTTTTAAATGTTGTGTTTAACTGCTATTCTATTGTGGTCATATTTCTTTATTGTTTTTCTTCTGGCCTGCACTTCAAGCATTGTGTAAGGGAAGAGGCACAATGCGATTAAACATTCATTACGTTGTGACGAGACAACACATTTACAGCAGTGGTGTACTGTCAGGGCCAGCAAGGCTTTCTCTGCTGGCCTAACATAACCAGAAATCATGATCATAATTAAAAATACATTTTTTTTTATTTACTTTCCCTAAATATCTAAAAGTATTCATATTCTCTTCATGTCATATTATGCTCCTTCCAGTGCTGTTGTTTTTAGTTTTAGTTTGTATCCAATCAGAATTCAGCTAGCTTATGTTGCCATGCTGTACCAAATCTGCCTGGGGCCTTCAGAATCAACACTGCGGGCGTCTGTGCACTGGAAGCGATCGGGGACATACAGTTGATAGACAGTGTCACGAAGTGGTGGTGACGAACCCCAAGATGCAGAGATAACAGGCTTGGTACATGAAAACAATGATTTAATGTTAAAAAAAAAAAAAAAAAAGCAAGGAAAACACGAACCAGAAACCAGGAAACAGCAAACAGGGACCAGAGTCGGGTTCCGGGGAATAGCTCACGGTATTCAAAAAGCAAGCAATGCACAGCATACAGCAAACAATGTTCCAGCACTGACTGGAGGGCAAGGCAGGTTTAAATAATGCCTCTGATTAGTGCTCGGGCAGCAGGTGAGCGGGCAAACACTAATCAAAGGCAGTTGGAAATAATGAGTAACCATGGTAACTAAAACAAACAAGGGTGCACAAACAACAGGAACCAAAGGAGTCTGAAACAGAAAATAAAATCATCCAGACCACAGTTCATGACAGACAGTTGCGATAGCCAATCAGATCACGAGTTGTTGTCAGTAAGGCCTTTCTCGATGGCCTAAGGTTGAACGTGACATTTACGCGTCCACCGTTCGTGGATGAATTTGAGAACACATACAGATGATAGACGGTTGCGATAGCCAATGAGATCTCAAGTTGTTGACAGTAGCCACTCTAGGTAGCCTGATGTTAACGAGACTGAGATTGGATGCTCACTTGTCACTCCAAAGTGGGTATCCATTCACAAGTTTTAATTTAGCAGGAAGCAGGAGTGTTGCGCCATAGCCAGACCGGGATAGCAGAGAAAGAGAACAACATGTTGATTAGGTGGCAGATATATATTTGCAAGGCCATTTTCAAGAAGAATATTTAAAGAGAAACAGCATCTTGTAAGATGATGTCGGCCAACCCCAGAAGCTAGCTCGGCTGTTCTGGTGATGCTCGCCATATCCACTCGAATAAGCCAACTACGAGCAGTACCACTGGCTTATATGGCGTCAAATACGTTCTACAAATTGTGGGTTCAAATATTTTATTTTTTCCCATTTAATATATTTTTTGCAATTTTAATTTTGACAGTACCACATAAGATATGTTTTAATTGCTATTGCGTTTTAATTAAATTTTAAATGCGCCAGAAAATAACCCATTTTGTACACTGTCGAAGGGATTCAATGCCAAGTAGGGCGTAAATGTGTTCCTGTCATGTCTGATCATGATTTTGTGTGACCGTGCTGCCCTGAGCATCCCCGATCTCGTTGGTTCTTCAAGCTAAGCAATGTCTGGCCTGGTTAGTACTTGGATGGGAGACGGCTTAGGAATACCAGGTGCTGTTTGACCTTTGGACTCTTTAAGTTCCTTTTTTTTTCTCACTCTGTTTTGTCACCATGACGACCAATCAATTCACCTGTCATGTCTCACACCTGCTTTCAATCACCACATCTCTATTTAAGCTTGTCATTTTATGTTGGTCGTCCTGGCGTCATTGTGTTTCTGTTCATGCTTTGTCCATGCCAGTTTTTTCATGCCAAAGTCCTTGCTACTCTTGTCCAGCCATAGTAAGTGTTATTTGCATTATGTTCATAGTTTGTTAAAGTGTTAGTTTTGTCTATTTTCCCAAGTTATGCCTCCGCAGCGAGTGCTTTTTGTTTGTACCTTTTTTTTAGTTAAAATAAATCATGTTTTTACCTGAACGCCATGCTATGAGTAGTCTGTCTGCATTCCTGGGAGAACGACCCCGCAGGAAGCTGCGACCCACCCATCTTGACAGAATGACGCCAGCATTCTGTTCCCCCGCGACAGAAATTAAGGTAACAGACCAAGAATTTTTTTTTTCCTGTTAATTTTGTCTAACAGCCGTAACCAAAGGACTTTTTTGCCAGAATCAGACACTTCTAGAACATTTTTTCACAGAAACGCTCACCAGGACTGTCCTTACCCCCAAGACTCAAGCCCCGCCCCAGTCACAAAATGTTTCCTTTTATCCGCCCACACAACCCCAGGTGGGGGATAAAGAAGTATTTGGACAATTTAAAGGGGAGGATTCTGCCCTCCTCCTCACCGCCCTCCCCCCACCCCAAGAGACTGTTCCATGTCACGGTGGGAGTGTCTGGGAGCCACTCCTTGTGGGGGGGGCTGGGGCTGGGAGCTTGTGGGTTGGTTCTGCCCGGTGCGGTTCCAAGCCACAGCGACCAGCACGTACCCCACCTCCAGTTTTGCGTCCGGTTAAGCCGCAGCTTCCAGCGAGGCCACCTCGTCCAGCTCCAAGACCAAGTCCACGTCCAGCTCCAAGACCAAGTCCACGTCCAGCTCCAAGACCAAGTCCACGTCCAAGACTTGGAGCTGGACGTGGACTTGGTCTTGGATCTGGACGTGGACTTGGTCTTGGAGCTGGACGTGGACTTGGTCTTGGAGCTGGACGTGGACTTGGTCTTGGAGCTGGACGTGGACTTGGTCTTGGAGCTGGACGAGGTGGCCTCGCTGGAAGCTGCGGCTTAACCGGACGCAAAACTGGAGGTGGGGTACGTGCTGGTCGCTGTGGCTTGGAACCGCACCGGGCAGAACCAACCCACAAGCTCCCAGCCCCAGCCCCCCCCACAAGGAGTGGCTCCCAGACACTCCCACCGTGACATGGAACAGTCTCTTGGGGTGGGGGGAGGGCGGTGAGGAGGAGGGCAGAATCCTCCCCTTTAAATTGTCCAAATACTTCTTTATCCCCCACCTGGGGTTGTGTGGGCGGATAAAAGGAAACATTTTGTGACTGGGGCGGGGCTTGAGTCTTGGGGGAAAGGACAGTCCTGGTGAGCGTTTCTGTGAAAAAATGTTCTAGAAGTGTCTGATTCTGGCAAAAAAGTCCTTTGGTTACGGCTGTTAGACAAAATTAACAGGAAAAAAAAAATTCTTGGTCTGTTACCTTAATTTCTGTCGCGGGGGAACAGAATGCTGGCGTCATTCTGTCAAGATGGGTGGGTCGCAGCTTCCTGCGGGGTCGTTCTCCCAGGAATGCAGACAGACTACTCATAGCATGGCGTTCAGGTAAAAACATGATTTATTTTAACTAAAAAAAAGGTACAAACAAAAAGCACTCGCTGCGGAGGCATAACTTGGGAAAATAGACAAAACTAACACTTTAACAAACTATGAACATAATGCAAATAACACTTACTATGGCTGGACAAGAGTAGCAAGGACTTTGGCATGAAAAAACTGGCATGGACAAAGCATGAACAGAAACACAATGACGCCAGGACGACCAACATAAAATGACAAGCTTAAATAGAGATGTGGTGATTGAAAGCAGGTGTGAGACATGACAGGTGAATTGATTGGTCGTCATGGTGACAAAACAGAGTGAGAAAAAAAAAGGAACTTAAAGAGTCCAAAGGTCAAACAGCACCTGGTATTCCTAAGCCGTCTCCCATCCAAGTACTAACCAGGCCAGACATTGCTTAGCTTGAAGAACCAACGAGATCGGGGATGCTCAGGGCAGCACGGTCACACAAAATCATGATCAGACATGACAGGAACACATTTACGCCTTACTTGGCATTGAATCCCTTCGACAGTGTACAAAATGGGTTATTTTCTGGCGCATTTAAAATTTAATTAAAACGCAATAGCAATTAAAACATATCTTATGTGGTACTGTCAAAATTAAAATTGCAAAAAATATATTAAATGGGAAAAAATAAAATATTTGAACCCACAATTTGTAGAACGTATTTGACGCCATATAAGCCAGTGGTACTGCTCGTAGTTGGCTTATTCGAGTGGATATGGCGAGCATCACCAGAACAGCCGAGCTAGCTTCTGGGGTTGGCCGACATCATCTTACAAGATGCTGTTTCTCTTTAAATATTCTTCTTGAAAATGGCCTTGCAAATATATATCTGCCACCTAATCAACATGTTGTTCTCTTTCTCTGCTATCCCGGTCTGGCTATGGCGCAACACTCCTGCTTCCTGCTAAATTAAAACTTGTGAATGGATACCCACTTTGGAGTGACAAGTGAGCATCCAATCTCAGTCTCGTTAACATCAGGCTACCTAGAGTGGCTACTGTCAACAACTTGAGATCTCATTGGCTATCGCAACCGTCTATCATCTGTATGTGTTCTCAAATTCATCCACGAACGGTGGACGCGTAAATGTCACGTTCAACCTTAGGCCATCGAGAAAGGCCTTACTGACAACAACTCGTGATCTGATTGGCTATCGCAACTGTCTGTCATGAACTGTGGTCTGGATGATTTTATTTTCTGTTTCAGACTCCTTTGGTTCCTGTTGTTTGTGCACCCTTGTTTGTTTTAGTTACCATGGTTACTCATTATTTCCAACTGCCTTTGATTAGTGTTTGCCCGCTCACCTGCTGCCCGAGCACTAATCAGAGGCATTATTTAAACCTGCCTTGCCCTCCAGTCAGTGCTGGAACATTGTTTGCTGTATGCTGTGCATTGCTTGCTTTTTGAATACCGTGAGCTATTCCCCGGAACCCGACTCTGGTCCCTGTTTGCTGTTTCCTGGTTTCTGGTTCGTGTTTTCCTTGCTTTTTTTTTTTTTTTTTTAACATTAAATCATTGTTTTCATGTACCAAGCCTGTTATCTCTGCATCTTGGGGTTCGTCACCACCACTTCGTGACACTGTCTATCAACTGTATGTCCCCGATCGCTTCCAGTGCACAGACGCCCGCAGTGTTGATTCTGAAGGCCCCAGGCAGATTTGGTACAGCATGGCAACATAAGCTAGCTGAATTCTGATTGGATACAAACTAAAACTAAAAACAACAGCACTGGAAGGAGCATAATATGACATGAAGAGAATATGAATACTTTTAGATATTTAGGGAAAGTAAATAAAAAAAAATGTATTTTTAATTATGATCATGATTTCTGGTTATGTTAGGCCAGCAGAGAAAGCCTTGCTGGCCCTGACAGTACACCACTGCTGTAAATGTGTTGTCTCGTCACAACGTAATGAATGTTTAATCGCATTGTGCCTCTTCCCTTACACAATGCTTGAAGTGCAGGCCAGAAGAAAAACAATAAAGAAATATGACCACAATAGAATAGCAGTTAAACACAACATTTAAAAGGAGCAGCGACGTTACTTTCACTATCTGCTGCAACTCACCAGTAATCCTGCCCTGAATGAAGACTTGCAGGAATGTCTATGTGACAGAATTATTCCTAACAGGGAGAATCAACACAACTACTAAACTCATCAAAAAGGGCATTTTTATGTCTAAATATTTGTAGTTTTTCGTTGTGTCTGCAAAGATTCCACTCCTCTGATATAACATGTATTTAAAAAAAAACTCTGCAGACACTTTGTATTCTTTTTGATTGTTTGTGGATAAAAAAAACATTTTGTTCCTGAAATAATCATTAAACTTTTTTAACGTGTTGATATTAGGGTTGTAAGGTATACCGGTATTAGTATAGTACCGCGATACTAAGGAGTCATATTCGGTACTATACAGCCTTTGAAAAGTACTGGTCCCCTAACCTCTTCCGCCCTGTCGACATCACGTCTTGACATTGCAGGTTTACAAGCAGAGGAGCATGTTCCGCAGTTCACACACACAGAGTACTTAAAAGCAGACACATTGTGTGGACAGAAAAGGGAGAATGGACGCATTTTGGCTTAAAAACTAAAGATAAAGGTAAAGTTATAACACTGAAACACTCTCTGGAAGAGGTGCTTTAAGACATGGCCAGCTAGCTAGCGGCTAAAGTCTATCCGTAGTCTGCAGTGTTTAAGTTAAAGTTAAACTTAAATTTAAATAAAAAAGTTAAAGTAGAGATGATTGTCACACACACACTAGGTGTGGTGAAATTTGTCCTCTGCATTTGACCCATCCCCTTATTCATCCCCGGGGAGGTGAGGGGAGCAGTGAGCAGCAGCGTTGGCCATGCCCAGGAATCATTTTTGGTAATTTAACTCCCAATTCAAACCCTTTGATGCTGAGTGCCAAGCAGGGAGGTAATGGGTTCGAACAGCAGTTCAGAGTACCCACCCTTTTTGGGAACACTCGAGGGAGTACTGGAAAGTGCTCCCCCGGGTGATTCCTTTGTCCTACTGGGAGACTTCAACGCTCACGTTGGCAACGACAGTGAAACCTGGAGAGGCGTGATTGGGAAGAATGGCCGCCCGGATCAGAACCCGAGTGGTGTTTTGTTATTGGACTTTTGTGCTCGTCACAGTTTGTCCATATCAAACACCAGGTTCAAACATAAGGGTGTCCATATGTGCACTTGGCACCAGGACACCCTAGGCCGCAGTTCCATGATCGACTTTGTAGTTGTGTCATCGGATTTGCGGCCTTACGTTTTGGACACTCCCCGTGAATGTGTGGGTTCCCTCCGGGTACTCCGGCTTCCTCCCACTTCCAAAGACATGCACCTGGGGATAGGTTGATTGGCAACACTAAATTGGCCCTAGTGTGTGAATGTGAGTGTGAATGTTGTCTGTCTATCTGTGTTGGCCCTGCGATGAGGTGGCGACTTGTCCAGGGTGTACCCCGACTTCCGCCCGATTGTAGCTGAGATAGGCGCCAGCGCCCCCCGCGACCCCAAAAGGGAACAAGCGGTAGAAAATGGATGGATGGATGTTTTGGACACTCGGGTGAAGAGAGGGGCGGAGCTTTCTACCGATCACCACCTGGTGGGGAGTTGGCTGCGATGGTGGGGGAGGATGCCGGACAGACCTGGCAGGCCCAAACGCATTGTGAGGGTCTGCTGGGAACGTCTGGCAGAGTCTCCTGTCAGACAAAGTTTCAATTCCCACCTCCGGAGGAACTTTGAACATGTCACGAGGGAGGTGCTGGACATTGAGTCCGAGTGGACCATGTTCCGCACCTCTATTGTCGAGGCGGCAGATCGGAGCTGTGGCCGCAAGGTAGTTGGTGCCTGTCGGGGCGGCAATCCTAAAACCCCTTGGTGGACACCAACGGTGAGGGATGCCGTCAAGCTGAAGAAGGAGTCCTATCGGGTCCTTTTGGCTCATAGGACTCCGGAGGCAGTGGACGGGTACCGACAGGCCATGCGGTGTGCAGTTTCAGCGGTCGCGGAGGCAAAAACTCGGACAGCTCCATGTCGCCAAGCGCCGCCAGTGTCAGCTCCACGTCGCCAAGCGCCGCCAGTGTCAGCTCCACGTCGCCCGCCAAGCCCAAGTCGACGCCCAAGTCCACGCCCAAGTCCACGCCGACCGCCAAGTCCACGCCGACCGCCAAGCCCAAGTCGACCGCCAAGCCCAAGTCGACGCCCAAGTCCACGCCGACCGCCAAGTCCGCGCCCAAGTCCACGCCGACCGCCAAGCCCAAGTCCACGCCAAGCGCCAACGCTGTCGCCACGCCGAGCTTCATCGCCTGCCACGATGATGACGTGTCCGCCTCCTTGTCGGCCATGGATGTGGCTGCTACGTGGGCGTCCACCACGCCAGGGATGCCGACATCCTTGTCGGCCATGGATGTGGCTGCTATGTGGGCGTCCACCACGCAAGGGATTCCGACATCCTCGTCGGCCACTATTGTGGCCACTACGTGGTCGTCGGCCACAGTTGTGGTCTCTACATGGTCGTCCGCCACGCCAAGGGGGTCGGCCACGGATATGGCCATTCCCGGGTCGCCCACCTCGGTCCTCCACGCGTCGCCGCCACCTGACTCTGCCCCGTTGGATACGGGGACACGTGGTTTGGCGATCCACCGCCATGTCCCCCTCCCGCCCTCCCATGACTCTCGATCATAGTTTTGTTTTTTGTTTTTTTTGTTTTTTGGACATCTAGTATCTGTCCTTAATTGGGGGGCTCTGTCATGTCTGATCATGATTTTGTGTGACCGTGCTGCCCTGAGCATCCCCGATCTCGTTGGTTCTTGAAGCTAAGCAGTGTTTGGCCTGGTTAGTACTTGGATGGGAGATGGCTTAGGAATACCAGGTGCTGTTTGACCTTTGGACTCTTTAAGTTCCTTTTTTTTTCTCACTCTGTTTTGTCACCATGACGACCAATCAATTCACCTGTCATGTCTCACACCTGCTTTCAATCACCACATCTCTATTTAAGCTTGTCATTTTATGTTGGTCGTCCTGGCGTCATTGTGTTTCTGTTCATGCTTTGTCCATGCCAGTTTTTTCATGCCAAAGTCCTTGCTACTCTTGTCCAGCCATAGTAAGTGTTATTTGCATTATGTTCATAGTTTGTTAAAGTGTTAGTTTTGTCTGTTTTCCCAAGTTGTGCCTCCGCAGCGAGTGCTTTTTGTTTGTGCCTTTTTTTTAGTTAAAATTAAATCATGTTTTTACCTGAACGCCATGTTATTAGTAGTCTGTCTGCCTTCCTGGGAGAACGACCCCGCAGCAAGCTGCGACCCCCCCATCTTGACAGTTCCTGTATAGTATTTCTCCAGCAATGGTCATGTGGTGACATCATTTATGGTATTTTGAGAGGTAATCATTGAAGTCGGACATCACTGGAAGCCCGCTACTGATTTACAGACACACACACAGGAAGCTTCCTTACTGTTTACATCTGTGGTAACTTCTCACAGACCTATCCGCTATGAGGAAATATGCTGATCACCGTGATCAAACTCAAATTAATCGCGATCAACGATCACAGTCTTATAATCGCCCAGCCCTAGTTCCAACTTAATCTTGTCAAAAAAACTCGCTATGGAAGCACTGAAATCTACAAAATGGCTGACGGGGAGAAGACTCTGTCGAAGTGGAGGCGCGTTAATAAGACTGTCCACAAAACGGTTAGTCCTGAAGAAATGGCCATAATGCGGCTTTAAAACTGTTAAAATGTAATTTTTGCAAAATGTTGACCATAGAACTCCCGTTACATGTTATGTAGACCACAAGAAAGTGTTTTAGATGTAGAAAAAAATATAATATAACCCCTTTAAGAGAAGTTTGAGATCAAGAGCAAAGCTTATTAAAAGGTGAATAAAATTAACCAAAATGCTACTGATTTGCATTTTAAAGCCTTGCCTTCTAATTAATTGTGATGAGCACCTCAAACTCCTTGCCAACTTTAAGCTTGCTGCGAGGCAATTACACTCTCTCCGAGTACTGTACCAAACCCATCCACCACACTTATCTCATTGCACCCAGAAATGAGTTTGCACCCGCACCCCCCTATCTGCACACCCTCTGGAGGCACCACAGAGACGTGACCCAGAGGGGGGAGGAGCTTCACCTG